>NW_021835083.1:52500-57500 GCF_006345805.1 Octopus sinensis | reverse complement strand
ATTTCGGGCTGTTACGCCAAGAGGAATTGTAATGAGTAACGCTTGGGAGAACTTTTGAAATGATATGGAATCAAAAAAAAAAAGAGAAAAATATCAGAGAAAAAAGATATCGAGAGCCGAGAGAAATGCCGTCTGGCTAGCTGGACGTCCCAAGGAAAAAAAGACAGAGAGCCTAGAAAAGTGGCCTGTAGTCACCTGTGAGCAACAGGCTGAGGAGAGAGGGGATATGAGATAGGATGAGGGAAAGAAATAACGGAGGAGAAGGGAGAAGGAAAGAAAAAGAGAGAAAGAAAGACAGGCGAGAGGAAACAAAGAAGTAGGAGGAGAAAAAAGAAATATAGAGGATTATAGAGGGATAGAGAGAGAGAAAGAAAATAGGCAGAGAACAGAGTCGGAAAGATTATATATAAATGTAAAAATTTACTGCTGACAAAGGCTGCGTGGCGTTCAATCATTAAATAATAATGAATAATGCCTATAAAGTACAGGACCTCACCAACGAGCGAAAAATACACAATGAAAGACAAGTACGGGACAAAATAACAAAAGAGGTCTAACTTCTTATCAGTTGTCGACTGTGTATTACTACCTGTTTCGTGCTTTTAACGACAAGACAGAAAAACTTCATAAGACAACAGACTCCAGAAATTTTTAAAATATCAAATCCGTGGAGAGTTAGCGCTTCGAACGACCAAACGACACCACAGTGGCCGTGAGGAAACGATCGGCGAAGACAGACGTTTAGGGCCATTAGCTCAAGATGAATTGTAATGCGTAATGCGTAACACGTGGGAGAAATTTTGAAAGGATATAGAATAAAGAGCAGAGAAAAACTGATATCGAGAGGCGGGAAAAATGACGTCCGGCTACATACACACACACACTCGCACGCGCGCACACACACACTCGCACGCGCGCGCGCACACACACTCACACGACTCCCCCCCACACAAACATACACAAGCGTTTTGCCAAATTCCTAACAGTTCGCTTTGCAGTCCTTAAAGAGTAATGTTTCAATCCCTCTTTCCAGCAGTATGTGGTAACGTAATTTTTACCTTCACTTAGCTAGCCGTCTCCATAGACGTCTCCACGCACATGCAAACACACACACACACACACACACACGCACACACACATACGCACATGCACGCACTCATGCACAATCACGCGCATGCACACACACACACACACACACACACACTCAACATACTCTATTCAGAACATGATAATATTTCTTTATTCATAATTTTATTTTTTCCGCCTATAGGGACGTGTCTGAATATAGAATATTTTTCAGTCTCGATTTTTAAAAATCATGCATTTTGCACTTTTGTAGAATCTGACATTAAATATTGACAGTTCCAGACAGACAGATTTGAAAAGATTAAAATCTCCAGTGAAATGGCCGAGACAGAAATTGGTGAAAGAAAATACGACATTGGTAAAAATGTCTTTAATGAGTTCTTCAAAACATTGCAGGAATAAATTACACAATATCTTTGTTCAATCTTTCTTTCTCTGTCTCTTTTTTCTTCCTTTCTTTTTTCCTTTTTCTCTTTCTTTTCTTTTCTTTTCTTTCCGTATTTCCTTCTTTTTTTCTTTCTTTCTTTCTTTCTTTCTTTCTTTCTTTCTTTCTTTCTTTCTTTTTCTTTCTTTCTTTCTTTCTTTCCGTCTTTCGTTCTTTCTTTCCGTCTTTCTTTCTTTCTCTCTTTCTTTCCGTCTTTCTTTCTTTTCTCTCTTTCTTCCTTTTTTTCTTTCTTTCCTTCCTTCCTTCCTTCCTTCCTTCCTTCTTACTTACTTTCTTTCTCTCTTTCTTTCTTTTTCTCTTTTCTTTCTTTCTTTCTTCCTTTCTTTCTTTTCTTCCGTTTTCTATCTTTTCTTTCTGTCTTTCTTTCTTCTTCGTTTCTTTCTTTCTTCATTCCTTCCTTCTTACTTTCTTTCTCTTCTTTCTTTCTGTCTTCTTTCTCTCTTTCCGTATTTGTCTTTTCTTTCTTTCTTTCTTTCTTTTCTTTTCTTTCGTTACCTCTTTTTTCTGTCTTCCTTTCTTTCTTTCTTTCCGTCTTTCTTTCTTTCTCTCTTTCTTCCCGTCTTTCTTTCTTTCTTTCTTTCTTCCCGTCTTTCTTTCTTTCTCTCTTCCTGTATTACTTTCTTTCTTTATTTCTTTCTTTCTTTCTTTCTTTCTTTCTTTTTTCTTTTTTTCCTTCCTTCTTACTTTCTTTCTCTCTTTCTTTCTGTCTTTCTTTCTTTCTTTCCGTCTTCTTTCTTTCCATCTTCTTTCTTTCTTTCCGTCTTCTTTCTTTCCGTCTTCTTTCTTTCTTTCCTCCTCCTCCTCCACCACCAACACCTCCTGTCTGCTGTTTCGTTGCGATCGTCGTATTTTTTCATTGTTGTTTTTCTTTTCTTTCTTTTCCTTCCCCTCTTTTATCCTTCCCTCTTCCTTTCTTTCCTTGCTCTCTTCTTTCTTTTCCTTCCCCTCTTTTATCCTCCCCTCTTCTTTCTTCCTTGCTCTCTTCTTTCTTTTCCTTCCCTCTTTTATCCTCCCCTCTTCCTTTCTTTCCTTGTTCTCTTCTTTCTTTTCCTTCCCCTCTTTTATCCTCCCCTCTTCTTTTCTTTCCTTGTTCTCTTCTTTCTTTTCCTTCCCCTCTTTTATCCTCCCCTCTTCTTTTCTTTCCTTGTTCTCTTCTTTCTTTTCCTTCCCCTCTTTTATCCTCCCCTCTTCTTTTCTTTCCTTGTTCTCTTCTTTCTTTTCCTTCCCCTCTTTTATCCTCCCCTCTTCTTTTCTTTCCTTGTTCTCTTCTTTCTTTTCCTTCCCCTCTTTTATCCTCCCGTCTTCTTTTCTTTCCTTGTTCTCGTCTTTCTTTTCCTTCCCCTCTTTTATCCTCCCCTCTTCTTTTCTTTCCTTGTTCTCTTCTTTCTTTTCCTTCCCCTCCTTTATCCTCTTCTCCTCTCCACTTCCTCTTTGATTTTTTATTTTATTTTTCTACACATCTACGTCATTCATGTTGTTGCTGCTATTGTCTTTTATCTTGGTTATTTCTTTCAAATTCTTCTCAACTTTGTCATGCACCCTCTCTCTCTCTCTCTCACTCTCTCTCCCATCCCTCTTTCTCTCTCCTTCCTTCTCCCTCTTTCTCGCCAACCTTCCACCTTCCCATTCACCCATCTCCCCTCCCTCCCTCTTTCTACTCCTTCCTCTTTCTCTCTCCTTCCTTCTCCCTCTTTCTCGCCAACCTTCCACCTTCCCATTCACCCCTCCCCCATCCCTCCCTCTTTCTACTCCTTCCTCTTTCTCTCTCCTTCCTTCTCACTCTTTCTCGCCAACCTTCCACCTTCCCATTCACCCCTCTCCCGTCCCTCTATCTTTCTACTCCTTCCTCTTTCTCTCTCCTTCATTCTCCCTCTTTCTCGCCTACCTTCCACCTTCACATTCACCCCTCCCGCATCCCTCCCTCTTTCTACTCCTTCCTCTTTCTCTCTCCTTCCTTCTCCCTCTTTCTCGCCAACCTTCCACCTTCCCCTTCACCCCTCCCTCCTCCCCCTCCCTCCCTCCCTCACGCACTCAAACACAATCCCTCATTCACATAATCGATAACCACAGTCACTTTATATTTATAAGCGTTCTTTATTGCCGTTCATTCCTTTGTTCTTATCCTTTCCCCTCACTCTATCTCTTCCTCTCACGTTTACACATTCTGTCGATCACAAACATACACACCGCTATCACATACACACACTTACTACAAATGCAAACACACATACTCACTCACAAATAGACTTACGCGGTGAATTCCAGAACTTTTGAGACTTTTTGTAGGAGACCCAGTTATAATCGTCCTAGAATCACGTAATTCTCATATGCAACTAATAAGACGGCGAGCTTCCAGAATGGTTAGCCGAGGTCGACATTGCCTTTCATCCTTTCGGGGACGATTAAATAAGTACCAGTTACGTACTGGGGTCGATCTAATCGACTTAATCCGTTTGTCTGTCCTTGTTTGTCCTCTCTGTGTTTAGCCACTTGTGGGTAGTAAAGAAATAGGTATTTCGTCTGCCGCTACGTTCTGAGTTCAAATTCTGCCGAGGTCGACTTGTCTTTCATCCTTTCGGGGACGATTAAATAAGTACCAGTTACGTACTGGGGTCGATCTAATCGACTTAATCCGTTTGTCTGTCCTTGCTTGTCCTCTCTGTGTTTAGCCACTTGTGGGTAGTAAAGAAATAGGTATTTCGTCTGCCGCTACGTTCTGAGTTCAAACTCCGCCGAGGTCGACTTTGTCTTTCATCCTTTCGGGGTCGATAAATTAAGTACCAGTTGCGTACTGGTGTCGATCTAATCGACTGGCTCTCTCCCACCAAATTTCAGGCCTTGTGCCTAGAGTAGAAAGGATTATTATTACTATTATTATTATTGTTATTATTATTATTATTATTGTTATTATTATTATTATTATTATTATTATTATTATTATTATTATTAATATTATTATTATTATTATCATTATTATTATTATTCAGTAGTTTTATTTTTATAGCGTGCTTTCACTTCACTACCGAGCGCAGCTCTGTGTGCCTTGGGTATGTGCTGTGATTTGTTGTGATGGTTATTGTATGGAAAGTGTTCTGCGTAGGATGTGTGCAGTGCCTAGTAGTGCAATTTTCTGTATGTTATATGTGTTTGTAAGTCCTGGTGTTTTTGTTATGTATTTGTCTGAATATTTTTTCTTCTTTTTAAAAAAAATTTTTTTTATTATTACTATTTTTTATTATTATTATTATTATGATCATTATTATTATTATTATTATTATTATTATTATTATTATTATTATTATTATTATTATTGTGTGAGAGAACAGCGCATGTCATCAAAGGACGGTTGAAGTAGAAAAGTCAACGGTAGTCCAACAGATGGCAGTGTGAGATCGCTAGTTTCTGCTTGGACACCTCTCCAAGAGACGAAACTTCTGAAACAATGTCTGCCGCATTGCGAAGCCGTAGG
>NW_021835083.1:42500-47500 GCF_006345805.1 Octopus sinensis | reverse complement strand
AACTGGTTAAGGTCAAACAACTGACAAGCAAATCTATGGTATTGAGCAGAATATTTGCTGTAGCCCATCTTTTGTACCAAGACAAAACAAGCCCATCTTTTATACCAAGACAAAACAAGCCCATCTTTTATACCAAGACAAAGCAAAGCCCATCTTTTATACCAATTATTATTATTATTACTATTATTATTATTATTATTATTATTATTATTATTATTATTATTATATTATTATTATTATCATTATTATTATTAATATTATTATTGAAGGCGGCGAGCAGGAAGAATCGTTAGCACGCCGGCCAAAATGCTGCTGAGCATTTTGCCTGTTTCTACATTCTGTGCTCCAATTCTACCGAGGCCGACATTGCCTTTCATCCGTTCAGGGTCGATAAAATAAATACCAGTTGTGCACTGGAGTCGATGTTATCGAGTCATCCCTTCTTCCAAAATTGGTGTTCTTCTGGCAAAATTTGAAAACGTTATTATTATTATTATTATTATTATTATTATTATTATTATTACTACTACTACTACTACTACTACTACTACTACTACTACTACTACTACTACTACTACTACTATTATTATTATTATTATTATTATTATTATCATTATTATTATTATTATTTATTGTCTTTGCACAGCTTCTAACGCTGAAGATATATTATGGTGTCAGCTGTTCACTACAAGTGAACTAAGGTAACACCTCTTATTTTTCGAGCACCATCCAGAGTACTCGATCGGTTCCAAGCAGTGCTGTTTTCTGCAAGTGCTCCACCCTTATTGCAGCCCCTATTTATTCCATATACTTCTGAAGATTTTACTCACTGGTCGCAGGGCTTCAACAATTATTGGTACTACTACCATCTTTTTCATCGACCACAACCCTTTAACTTCCTACACTAACCTGTCACATCTATTGACTTTTCTTTCTTCCTTATCGCATTCCTTGTAGTCAGCTGGGCATGCTATATCTATGATCCAGCATCAATTGCTTTCTTTCTCAATTAACACTGTCTTGCTTCCTATTCTCTATCTCATGGTCGCACTGAATCAGAAAATCCCATAGGATCTTTGCATTATCATTTTCGATGATGCCTTCGGGTTATGTTCGTACCACTTTTTGATCTGTCAAGTCCATACTTGTTGCAAAGTGTCCAGTGGACAATCATTGATATATTGGCATGACGTCTCTTATATTCTTTCTGGGTTAGTGACGTACACTGACTGGTGTATGCCATACGGTTTCACCATTTTGTCCACAAATTCTACACTTACCACTTTCTGATGTATTTTCTATTTTGTATTTGATGTAATTCGTTTTTAATGCTTGTTCTTGGGCAGCACAGATTAGAGCCTCCGCTTCCGGTTTTAAATCACTTTTAGTCACCTTTGGTCATCTTTTTTCTCTGTTTTATTTTGAACATCCCTACGAAATTGTCCATGTATTTTTTCTCTATCCACCTGTTTTCATTTTCATTCATTCTCAAATCCTTGTACAGTGCTTTATCTTTGCTATCTTCCACCCTACACAACCCTGACCTTCTTACTTCCAATAATAGCAGTTCTGTAGCATTTTTTACATACCAATCTACATTGTTTCCTCTGCTCTAATGCAGTGTTCACAGCCAATCAGTCCTCTTCCCCCTCTTTTTCATGGCACATACAGGCTGTCTCTGTCACTTTTTGGGTGGAGTATCCCATATCTAGTCAGCAACTTCCTTGACTTTCTATTTTAGCTGTTTAGTTCGTCTACTGTCCGTGCGGTTACCCCTACTCCATATCTAACCAATGAAACCACCCAGGTGTTGATAGCTTCAATTTTATTCCGTCCGTTTAATTTCGACTTAAGGATCAGTCACAGTCTGCGTAAATACTCCACCTTAAATTTTCCTTCATTTCTTTCTCCATCAATTTATCCATTTCCAATATTCCCAATGCTGATCTTGCATTTTCGGGGTTCTGTGTGAATATGGATGTGTACACACGCACGCAGTCACGCAGGCGCCCGCACACACACCCACACAAACACACACAATCTCGTTCACAATGCACATACCTAGATATACACGCGCGCGCGCGAACACACACGTACACATATTCCTTGCAGTACTTTTGTCTTTTTGCATATTGAATTCAAAATTGCCTTTCATCAAGTCAAAATTGCCTTTCATCCTTTCGGGGTCGATAAAAAAATTAGCAGCAGTACCAGCCAATGAGCGTGATCGATGATATCAGCGAATACCTTCCCTTCACGGTTTCCAACCTTGTGCCTAAATCAAAAACCATTATTTTCCTCGCTCCTTATCTCGCTCAAAATAATTCACTTAACGTTTTTCAATGAAGAATAATATAACTCCAACTTATTAGTGAAACAGCTCAAGTATTGATAGGAATTATCTTGTTTTTGGCATTTAACTCAGTTTAAATATTTATCTTATACAATCTATCAATAATCTTTTCTAAAATGTATTTTTTCTTTCCATTTTCTCTGTTTTGCTTTGGCGAGTTCATTAATTCTTAAACATTTGTAAGTCTGTGTTTGGTCTAATTCTCTTATCTCAGTTTCTTTAACGGAATTGGTATTAGTTTTTCATTTGTTCTTTTCAATAGTTTTGGCGAATATATCTAAACCAAATTTTCATACTAGCTTTCTCATTAAATACTTGTTAGTCATCTGCAGGTCACATATTATTGTGACTTGCATGCAGGATCACTATTTCTTATCGCATACTATATTCGTTTCTTCGTCCTTTTAGTGGGTTGATTAAAGATGCTGACAAATAAAGAGTGAGAATACCTTGGAATATGCTTTTGATAACAACTTGGTAACATCTCTAGACTTTTTTTTACAAATCTTATCTTTTTTCTTTCATTTATGCTGTTATCATTCATTGTATTTAAATTGCTTCTTAGGATCAGAGAAGGAAGAACGGTATTCATTACGCTTATTTTTAAAACCGCCAAGACTAGTTGAAAAGGAAGCATTCTATCTTGTCATTGAGAACTTGGCCTCAATAGTTTCAGACTAAACACGATCAAAAGCACCCCAAAAACTATGTGTGGCTTTGAAAATGGGTGATGGATTAAGTATGGACAATGTTTGTTCATATCTGAACTAGGTCTAAACAACCACAGTCTTCTTTCTCGTGACACGATCTACCTGCTATCTAAATATTTTTATTCTGATATTGTCGACATTATAAGAGCTACCGTTCTGTTTTGCTTAATTGTCAGTGAAATTAGTTTCACTGTTTGTCTAAGTAAAACCATACCATACATATTACGATTTCTTTGTGATTTCTGTTATATTTGTGGAAATATATATAAGTAAACACGGGCTGTTTATTAAAATTATTACCATTTTAATTTGCTGTTAGTTTAGTCATTCCTGGCGATCCGGGGTGTATGTAAGAGTTAACCAGTTCGAAGTAGTTGAAAACGTTACTTCACATATGTATTACTGGCAATAATTTTTGAAATAACGGAAAGAGCAGCAACGTTTATTATTGTACTTGTCTTTCACTTTCCCACTCAACTAATTTTTTACTTATATTTTCCTCATCAAACTTCTTTGCTTCACGGTATGTCACTTCCCCACTTCTCTTTCTCTCTCTATCTGTCTGTCTGTCTGTCTCTGCCTCCTCGTATTACATTTCTTCTCTTTCTGTTCCCTCAACTCTCGATATTTCTTTCATTTTATCTTAGTTTCCTTCCAACTTATGTTACACAATGTTTCAATCAATCTTTATAAATTCATCAATCACTTTCATTTTTCTAATAAAACCACAAACACACACACACACAGATACAGACACACATACACAGACACACAGACACACAGACACACACACACAGACACAGACACAGACACACAGACACACACACACACACCACACACACACACACACACACATACACACACAAATGGCCGTATACAAGAAACATACAATGACATACAATATCATTGTAATAGTTGATTAGTTGCTTATCAGACGCAAAAATCACATCTTAAATACATAAGAAACATCTTATAGAGAACCAGTGAAGTATTATATCACATTTACATCTTCGTTGATTGGCAGCTTTTGGAAGTATCAGACACCATGGTTTAACTCAAATCTTGTGGTATAATGTGTTATGAAACTGGAGAGGACGCCATTGTTACGCAAGCTACGAGTTCCGTATATGAAATTGTTATGATATACAAATCGCCGTATAACTTCCGCCTCGCTTCCTTAAAGGCCTGAACCACGTAGCGTCTCATAATTCTTTCATAACGTTGCGAAATATTGTCTCTGAGAAAATACAATAAGATCCACAAGAAAAGAAAGAAAAACCAATTTATAATAACATAATACATGTTCGCTTGATATTATTTTCATTGCTTTTTAATATCGGTTTCAAATTTTGGCACAAAACGAGCAAGTTCATAGGGAGGGAGCATGTTGACTACATCAACCTCAGTACTCAAATGGTGTTGTTTTTTTTTAACGATTCCGAAAGGATGAAAGGCAAAGACGACCTCAGCGGAATTTGAATTCAAAACGGAAAGACTGTTATGAAATGCTGCTAAGCATTTTTCCCGGTGCGATAACGATTCTGTCAGCTCGCCGCCCTGTTATTGCTTTTAATATCAGTAATATTTAGAGTAGAGTTAAATATTGGGTTGTCCAGGCAGTTCGTGCCGATTTATAGTAGCTTATCTTTCGACTTATTTTAGAACATGGTTGAGTCCATAAAATAGAATTTGACTACAACATTTAGAGCAGTTTAAGCTATCTTTTCGTGGAAGAAGGTTTATGTTCCTATAACCTGAATTAATTCTGTAACCCTTTAAAATAGAAGATAAGAAAGTTCATTTTCGGCACTTGCAACCATACAAAAATTGCTACGGCGTGGCTGGGATATGTCACCCCACCCTCCATATTCACCAGATTTTACTCCTTCGGATTTCCACTTATTCAGGTCTCTGCAGAATAGTCTTAATGGTAAAAA
>NW_021835083.1:35000-37500 GCF_006345805.1 Octopus sinensis | reverse complement strand
ATAATATATATAACATAATATAACATATTATATTCATACATATGTATACATATAAGCATATATACATGTATATATAAATATATATATATATTTATCTATATGTATACAAATATATGTATATAAATATATATATGTATGTATGCATATATGTGTGTGGAAATATATGTATGTATATATATATATATATGTAACTGTGTATTTTTGTGTTTATTTTTACATAAGTATATATATGCATATATAGAATTACAAATACATACATATATATAGATAGATAAAATAGATACATACATACATACGAATATAGATATTTATACATACATATATACACATATACATACATACATACACACATATACATATATACACATATACATACATACATACATACATACATACATACATACATACATACATACATACATACATACATACATACTACTACTACTACTACTGCTACTGTTACAAGCCACCGTAGATTCGGAAGGACACATTTTTAAAGGTTTTTCCTGCTTTTTGCTCTTTAGTTATGCCGTTGCTTCTGCTCTGTTCTTTTCTGCTTTTGTTAAATATTTTGGTGAGAATATAATGTTTGACTCAATAACAAAACTCACTCACCCATTCGCTCACATTTCTAACGATACGACTGAAATAACGGGTAGATTTGCGAACGTCACAGAAGCAAAGCATTGCTTTGCTCTTTTCTCTGCCCACCACTGTCTCCCCACTCTCTCTTTCTCTCTCTCTTTTTCTCTCTTACTCACCCTTGTTCAATCTCTCTTTGTCTCTGTCATTTTTTTCCTCTTGTTGTAATGCGCTTTTGTCAAGCTTTTGTTATGAAATTCTTTTATCTTCCATCTATATTTGTTTTTTTTGTTTTCATTTTATTTATATTTTCTTTCGTTTTAAATTTTGATTCTATCCAATAAAACTGAAGGGATTTTTTTTTTCTACATCACGGTAACGTAAAAATTTGGTTTGTTGTTTCGAAAAATCTTTGACCTCACGTGGTACTTTTCCTTTCCTTTATTCTTTCCTTCCGTTTCTTTTACCTTATTTTGCTTGCTTTTAACTTTTTTCAATTCTTATCATCAGATTTTGAATTATTATTATTATTATTATTATTATATTATTATTATTATTATTATTATTATTATTATTATTGTTATTGTTATTATTGTGATTATTATTATTATTATTCATTATTATTATTATTATTATTATTATTATATTATTATTATTATTATTATTATTATTATTACTATTAATATTATTATTATTATTATCATTATTTCTTCCTTTCTCTGCTTCTCTCTGATCGAGAATGTCTGGAGTAATGTCAGCTTACATGGCACAGGCTCTTTCTTTTGGGATATATATACTTCCAGTAGCAGTTGGTCTCATAGTTAGAATGTAAATTAAGCAATCAATTACTAATGCTACATCGTTGCCGTTTCTTACATTGCCGAGTTGTTCTTAGTTTAGCAAGCTGGACTTAGCCATTTCTGATTTAGGTGACTTTATTACAAATACAGTTGCTGCGCCGATGAATGGGGGCGAACTACTGATCTCACGTCATTGTATCTGGTACGCTATCCACTTAGCGATCAGTCCTTTCATAGAGTCAATGTAAATTCTTGTTAAAGGAAAAGTAACGAAAAATACAATAATATTAGTAAGATGTTGGAGTTAGTTCTCTTGACTGTTCGTGATTCTGTTGGAAAAATTTAACAAAACCAAAAAAAAAAAAAAAAAAGGCAATTTCGGGACAATAGGAGAAATCTGGTAGAAACAGGATTGACCTATCAGTTTTTAGTCCCTGGGTGTCCTCGATTTAAGTTTAATTGGTTAAGTAAATCCCAGATATATGCTCTAGTGATATAAGTAGCGATTTAGAAGTGTCGTCAGAGGTATCGGATAGATTTGCTTGCAGCTTTCGTTGCCGAGTTCTGGTTCAAGTAACATCGGCATTTATATTAACTTTTCGCTTTCCAGGGTCGATAAATAAAATACTAGAGTCGATTTTTCTCTGTTTGTTGCTCTTTTTATAAGACAAATCTTCTGTGACCAAATTTGGAAAGTGATACATTCCGCCAGTTTAAAAACACACAAAGCACGTCGTATGTCACGATGGCTTCTCTGTTATCCTATCAGATGTTGGAGTATCGGAACAAAAAAATCTGTTGTCGAACTCCAGTAAGGAGTTTCAAGAGCGAGAATTAGTTTCAATTTCAACTCACTTTACCTTGAATTGCTTCATCTGCTTCACTACTAGTTCTGAATGAAATAAGGCATGAAAATCACAGTCACCACTTGACATTTATTTTTGTAAATCACAAAGCCGTCGTGTCTAATCTAGAAAATACTGCTACTGTTTTAAGTAAATGCGATGGCAAGCATCATGGCTGAATGTTATAATCTTTCGATATAACACTCGACGAAGTTTCAAGAAGCTTGCTGACCCCAATAAAGTTAGCAACAAACTCCCTTTTAATCACACTAT
>NW_021835083.1:20000-30000 GCF_006345805.1 Octopus sinensis | reverse complement strand
GGGTTTCTAACTTCCACAGCTATAAAACCAAGAGGGATTATCACCCCTTCAAACGAAAGAAGCCTTAAAAGGAACCCTTTTTTCTAACAACAGTTGTTCAATGTGTTGTGAGGGGATCGGGACGATGAAGAGTAGAACCGTTTCCTCACCGTGTCGTAAAAAAAGAGTAAAAGTGGTTGATGTAAGATTTACACTCTGACTTCATAAAACCCTCCTCGGCAACGACTACCCAAACAGACATACAAGGTCGGAGGGCTATCGCCTGAGCGGTACAAGGGCATCATCCACAAGGAATATAGGGAATCATCAACAAATGGTGGATGCAGCAACGCGCTGTTACAGTGAGTGGAGACACGTGGCCTAGTGTTTAGAGCAGCGGATCACGGGTTCGAATCTCAGACCGGCGATGTGTGTGTCTATGAGTGAAACACCTAAGCTCTCACGCGGCTCTGGCAGAAGATAATGGCGAACTTCTGCTGACTCCTTCGCCACAAACTTTTCGCACTCTTTCCTCCTGCATCTTGCAGCTCACCTGCGACGGACCGGCGTCGCGTCCAGGTGGGGAGCCTATACACCATGGAAACTGGGAAACCGGCCCTTATGAGCCAGGCATAGCTCGAGAAGGAACAAACAACAACAACAACTGTTACAGTGATTCCTCCATATTAATACAATGGCACAATTAAGAAAACCTAATCATACATACAACAACGATAGTTAAGGTGTGAAGGAGTAGTCATGAACAACTTCTTGCGAGTCGTTTGTAAGAAAACAATCAGATTAGACTGGATAAGAAGTACCGAAAGATAGACAGTAAACTGTAAGAAATAATAGATTAAATACAGTTTAATCTCCACATCTGATATAATAGCAGCAAAATGGTGCCCTGTGTGAGTTGAGGCATGTCGACCCCTGATGGTAGACGCGGGACGTGTCATAGAAGCGATAAGATCTGATTCAGTAGTAGTAGACAAAGAGAAGTGTTAGTGGTAGGTAATTGACTTTACCTTCCCAAATGATGAGAAAAGTCAATATTAGAAGTATAAGAAAATAACAAAGTACGAGAACCTAGCCGTTGAGTTACAGAGATTATGACACATGCGGATAAAATGTATCACTGCACTTGTAGATGTATTAGGTCTGTAATGAATAGTGAGTGATTGTCATCAAATTCAAGATAGACATGAACTTGCTTTTGGGCGACCATATATTTCTCTGTTTGTGGAAAGCAGTAGATTTTAATGATTACTTCCACGGTTTTACATAACTCTCAGCAGAACAGGTAGTTTGTTAGCGATAAGCAAATAACGGCAGGTGAGACTCCGGGGACTCACCTGCCAATGTCAGTGTATGAGAGGTGAATTTCCTGGTTCCGATGATCTGCTCTACGAGATTTATATTTCCAGGATTGTCTTGGTGAATGACTAGCGTAAGAGGTGGCATGCAATGAGAATTTATAATTTATATGGTCCAGGAATCGGTGGCGTTGCTGAAAAATACCATGAACTTTGATAATTTCAGGAAAGTAACTCTGCTGAATACAGAGTCAATGATTTTCACTTAAGTGGTCACAAATAGATTGGGTTTCGACGTCATTGGCGCGGTTCCCTCTTTTATTGCCTTAGGTAGATAAGGTAGCCTTCTCTATAATCCCTGATTCTCTTTCTCCTTCTCTTTATCTCTCTATTTCTCTCATACAAATACATACACATATACATCATACTTTTATAGAGATATACGTGTTATATATATATATATATATATATATAACATATATGATGATGTATATGATATTGACGTATACACACACATGTCAGACATATGTATCGCACACCAACATACATGACATATATGAAATAACACATATATATGCTTATTTTTCTTCTCTTTCTCCCTTTGCATCTCTCGCTTTTGCCGTTCCACCTTCTCGCTATCTGTCATTCTGTCAATCCCTACACACACCTCTGCATGGTTGAATGCAGAATGGACGGGTGGAGGGACGGACGGATGGAGGGAGTGAATGAGGGAGGGATAGATGCTCGGATGGAGGCGGGTTGGGGGTGGTGGTGGTTATATCGGTGTGCAGGTTGTGTGTATCTGTATGCGTGTGGGGGGTGGGTTGGTGGGTCAGTGGGTGGGGAGGAAATAGGAAATAAATGGATAATAACACAAGATAAATGCATACTAAAACACGATGAATAAATAGACACGAGCACAGTTGGATGAAGGCGGCAAGGAAACACACATATACACACACACAAACACACACATACACACACACATGCACAGAACAAACGGATAAAGCACGCATAAACACATACACGTACACACAGGACAACCACAGCTACAATAATGATTATAAACAAAGAGACACACACATACATACACATACACACACATAGAAAATAATTTATCAGGCAATAATGAGTTTTCAGATATTCAAATAATATATTCACCGCACGCAAATGATATCAAACACTTATCATTTACAGTAATTCTAAATAATTTGTTTTTGTGTTTATGTATTGGTGTCTGTTTGGGATTATGTTGGTGTTGTTGTTTTGTTGTTAATGTTGTTGAATGTTGTTGTTGTTGTTGATGTTGTTTGGTGTTGCTTTTTGTTCCATCTAACAACGAATTTGACAAAACAATATATACATGTGTATGTGTGTATATATATATATACGTGTGTGTATGTGTGCGTATGTTTGCTGTATATATATACATACAGATATATATACATATATTTATGTATATGTATGTATATATATATATATATATACATACATATATATATAACATATATATTATATATTAAATATATATATATATCATATATACATAACATGCATATATGTAATATATATGCAATACATACATATATATACATATATATACATAATATATATATGTATATATATATATACATATATATATGCATATATATATATACATATACATATACAACATATATATATATGTATGCATATATATATATATATATATAATATATGCATACATGTAAATCCAAATGATTCATATATTTTATATCTGCAAACCAATCCTAACTCAACTTCCTGTGCAACTCATTTTTATTTGTGTGTGTGTGTGTGTGTGTGTGTTTATATATTTCTATATACATGTATATATTTGTTTATATTTGTTTTATTTGTTTCGACAGATATGGGTATTACCTTAGCCATAAAATACACCCACGTCCATCCCCTGCAACCGTTACTATCTCCGCCATCGCAATCGCTGCAGTCACCATCTATACGGTCACATAAAATTTCACTGGCTTCCAACACCTCCCATAACTCTACTATCTACCCTGCCTACAAAACAACAGCAACAATCACATCATATTGTACTTCATCACAGACACACGTCATGTTACAAACCTTGGGGAAGACACAAACGATAAATACTCAAAGACAGAAAAAACAAATTTTCAAATATAATATAGATGTGGTCCTCGACAATAAACACGCATAGAAACACACGCGCAGGTACTTAGTTTACACACGCCCGTGTAAATAATCATGCTCATGCGTGGGGACGTACACACACACACACACATACAGACACACAACACACCACATCAATATTTCTACGTCTGATTATATAAGGATTCATATATAAGCATGTATGTATGTATTTGCATGACTCTATCTATCTATCTATCTATCTATCTATCTATCTATCTATCTATCTATCTATCTATCTATCTATCTATCTATCTATATATCTATCTAACTATCTACCTACCTATGTATCTACCGACCTACCTACCTACCTATCTACCTACCTACCTACCTACCTACCTATGTATCTATCTACCTACCTACCTAATTGTCTATCTATCTTACTATCTATCTATCTACTTATCTATCTACCTACCTACCTACCTACCTACCTACCAACCTATGTATCTATCTACCTACCTAACTGTCTATCTATCTATCAATCTATCTATCTATCTATCTATCTATCTATCTATCTATCTATCTATCGATCTATCTACCTATCTATATATCTATCTATCTATTTTTATGTGAGTGTATATAAATACACCTGTATACCTGTACAAACGAAGGTATATATATATATGTATAGAAACATTTGCATGTGTCCGTGTTTCGGTGCGCATTGAAAACGTACATACGAGCCGTGTGTTGGTGAGTGTGTATACAGACAAGTCAGTGTGTATTTAATATATTTTGCAATTATGTCTACAATTCTGAATGATATAAAATTTTGTAATATTATTACCAAATATTTGGTTACATACATAAACGCACACAGGCACACACACAAGCGTATATATATCTCTATATATCATATAAAGAGAGAGTGAGAGAGATGTGCATATGTATATATATATTCATATACATATATGTGAGAGAGAGAGAGATGTGCATATATATATATATATATATATATATATATATATATATATATTATATATATATCGTATCTGTCTATGCATGTGTGTATGGCGGTGCGTGTGCACAGGTGTATACATAAATATATGTTTGTATTTTTATACACCTTTGTAAATCTGAAATGAAAATTTCATTATGGCGGCTAACTGCTGTAAAAAAATAATGCAACGACAAAATGGATGATGTGATAAAAGGACGGTTGGGGATGAGAACGATGACGAAGACGGCAACGATGATGATGATGATGATGATGAGACGACGCCAAAGACAGTGATGATGATGATGATGATGATGATGATGATGATGATGGTGGTGGTGGTAAGGATGGTGATGATGACGTAATTTTTGATATTGATGCTGATGGTGAAGACACTAGCCATTCTGACGATGATGTTTTCTATGATGTGATGTTGACGGTCACTATGGTGATGACAATGATGACGACGATAATGGCGGTGGTGTTCTAGACCGCGATGTTTATAACGTTATTGCTCGGTAATTTATTTGAATGCGCCAGCTTAAAATATAGCAAAACACAAGCTCGTCTTTACCTTTTTTGATGTGAAATCCTCTCATTTGTTGATGTAATATTTGACAAATTACTATCACGCGTGCACACAGATTCACGCGCAAATATCATACTCACACACACATGCGCAAACGTGCACGCGTACACACATGTATGTGTTTGTGGTATATATATATGTTGTTATTTGTGTATATATATATATATATATATATATATATGCATATACATATACATATATACATATACATGCATATATGTTTACGTAGATATACATATACACATACACAGATAGAAAACACAGACTCACACACACACACAAACACGCATATGTATATATATATATATGTGTGTGTGTGTGTGTGTGTATATGTGTGTATGTGTATGCATTTCTTTCCGTTTGCATTATTTGTGGGTAGGGATCGCCTTCGAAAAGTGAAATGAAAATTCTCCCCCTCCCAACCCCCCTCTTTAAAAAAACGCCCCCAAATCCGAAGCAAATAATAATAATAATAATAATAATAATAATAATAATAATAATAATAATAATAATAACTATAATGTTAAAATATAAACATAAAAGTTGATATTTTTCAAACTGTACAAACGTATATAACGGAAAGCAATATATATATATATATATATATGTATGTATGAATGTATGTATGTATATATGTATATATATATATAACAAACACAAAAACCAGATGAACATTAAAAAAAAAAAGCTATGTTAAAAATAAAAACATCAGCGTAAGTGAAACAGAGAATCACAAACATATCTAATTATTAGGAGAAAAATTTTATATTCTTTCAATGAATCATAATACGGAATCTGTCCTTTGTCGAATGTTGTTGCTGCTGCTGTTGTTGTTGTTATATTCGATGTAGTTGTTGCTGCTGTAGTTGTTGTGTTGTTGTAGTTGTTCCTAGAATTGTTATTGTTTTACTCGTTGTTGATATTCCTTAGTTACTGATGTTCTTGTTACCGTTGCTGCTGCTGCTGCTGCTGCTGCTACAATTCCTGTTGAGATTGTTACTGTTGTTGCTGTTGCTATATTTGCAGTTGTGGTAGTTGCTGTTGTTGTTATTTTTGTTGTTGTTTATATATTTGTAATTGTTGTTGTTCTTATTACTGAATTTGTTGCTGTTTTTGTTTGTTTTATTTGGGGGGGGGGCGAGTTGCTTCTGTTATAACTTTTGTGGCCTGCCCAACAATCTATCTATCTATCTATCTATCTATCTATCTATCTATCTATCTATCTATCTATCTATCTATCTATCTAGCTAGCTAGCTAGCTGTCTGTCTGTCTGTCTGTCTGTCTGCCTGCTTGTCTGTCTGTATATGTGCCTGTCTGTTTCTCTGTCTGTCTGTCTATGTTGCAACGCAAAGCAGTGAACGGCAATACACAAACTACAATTTAATTCAAATAATTTTGTGATATCTCTAATGGTAAATCCATTGTATTCTATCGTGGGGATAAAGTTGTCGGTTGCTGTAAAATGTGTAAATACTTCATTATCAGCTCAGTGACGCCCTCTATTAGACCCCTAGGTGCATTTTTGGCTCGTTGTTGTCCTGGAGATATCAGTGAGAGGTAATCTGAAGGAACCAGTCAATACTAGTGGCTGACTTACGCTTGTAGATCGTCTGGTCTAAACAAACGAAAGAAGTTATGTGGGGGGTCAAGATTGCAAGGACTCAATACAACGACAACCTCCACCTTATGTGATACATCATAGAGAGAGAGAGAGAGAGAGAAAGAGAGAGAGAGAGAGAGAGAGAGAGAGAGAGAGAGAGAGAGAGAGAGAGAGAGAGCGAGAGAGAGAGAGAGAGAGAGAGAGAGAGAGAGAGAGAGAGAGAGAGGCTTCGGGGCAGCTCTGATCAATTCGGATCAATCGAAAACATTCGATAGGGTCAACCATCGTTACTTGGAAACCGTCCTGAAAGCGGGCAGTTTCGGACCATTTTTCAGAGGCAGGATCGCTGCAATGCACAGCGGCACCTGTTCAGTGGTCAAAGTAAACGGCCACCTATCGGAGCCGTTTGGCATGGCACGCTCGAACCCTCTGAGTTGCTCGCTGTCATCTTTTCTGTACATATTGGCACTCGAGCCACTGCTGCAGAAGTTGGAACAGCTAAGGTGTATCCCTTTCGATCCGGGACAAGGAAGGACAGTGTTTGCATACGCAGACAACCTCAGCGTCATGGTGTCGGACGCCTGCGAATTGGAGACAGTTCGGCACTATCCTACAAGAATATGAGTCGGTTGTAGGGGCTAATATCGACGCCAACAAATCGGCGGTTTTGCAGTCGGGCTCCTGGCGAGGCGGGGCGATGCCATGGGACGCTGGACCGACGGACCTGTTAAACTGCTCGAGGTCTGGTTTGGTCCCGACCTTCAGGTTGATAAGAACTGGGATGAGGTGGCGAACAGAGTGGCCAGTATAACCCAGAAATAGGCTGAGAGGTGGCTGAGCTTGAAAGGGCGGACAGAGGTGGCAAATATTTACATCGCCTCCGTTATTTATTACCTGACCGTCGTGCCTTGTCACGGTAACTGCTTGACCAGGTTGGAGCGTCTCTTATTTAAATTCTTGTGGAAGGGATGCTTTCCAGTTGTCAAGCGGTCAGTCTGTTGCCAGCAACCTCTGAGTGGCGGATTAGGTATGCCGTGGCTCCTAATACACAGATACGCTCTTAGGTTATGCCACCTGTAACGATTTCTGGACAGTGAGCGTGTGTGGGCTCCATTTGTGCTCGTATTTCCGCAGCTCGTCTCCTTGACGGAGCTGCAGTCCTGGGTGAAGAAAAACCCAAGACTAGGCGCCTAGCACTTAGAATGTCGTCAGGCACTAACAGCCCTCTATCAGTCGGGCAATGGGATCCGTGCATGTTCTGCTTTAGAAATTTATAGATGATTAGTGACTGAGAAGTGCGACAATGTTCTCGGGGAGACTCCTGGCGCCGAAAGAGAACGAACTGGCTAGTCTCTTCCAGAGGACTTACCGGTCGGGAACTATCATGGATAATTTCCAGATGTCCTTGGCCTAGCAGTGCTACCAGGGGGAGCTACCGGTTCGAGATAAACTCTACAGGTACGAATGTGTTTCAGACGGGCTTGTCTGAGGTGCGCGCAGAGTGATAAAACCGTTCAGCACGCCCTCGTTCATTGTCCGAGCATTGCTGACTTGTGGGGTTAAGTCGAACAGCTGCTGTCACGTGTGGGACAGATCAGTTTGTCGGACGAGTCTGTAGTGATGATCGCACCACCGCCCTCCTTCAATCAGGCAGGAAAAGCATTTTCCCTTTGCCTAGTGGCTGTGGCGAAAGAGGTTGTTTGATGGACAAGGCTCAAAATGTATGAGGACAGATACTTTTCCCTTGGGTAGGGCTCTCGTTGATTTCTTCAAGTTTCACTTGGAAAGAAAATTGAGAGTGGAGAGGGAATTGCTGTTCTCAAGTGAGTTTATTGAAAGGTGGGTGAAAGTTGCGAACATGGCAAGAGTGGATGGTACCTCTCTAAGTGCAGACCTGTGAGTCGGAGAGAAGGAATTGGAGAGGGCACTTGCTTCTGGGGTTTCAGCAGCTCCAATATTCATGTTTTCAAAAGATCCAATTACCACCAGTATCACCATTACTTTCCTCATGCCCCATAGCTCACCCCGCAGTGGCTGGTATTTCTCAATCTTTTCTGCCTCCTTACATTTCACCCTCCAATCGCTTGATATTGCAACATCTATTATCTTTAATTCTTTTTCATCTTTATGGATGATCACGATATTTAGCTGTCTCGCCTCTATGACTTTGTCGCACTGTCTGTTAAAATCTCGGGGTATTTTGTAATGTTCGTTTTCCATTATTCCCTCTGGCTTGTGTTCAAACCATTGTTCGGTTCTCCTGAAGTTTGTTTTACTGCACAACAGCCAGTGGACATATCGGGCCACATTGTCGTGTCTCCTTTTATATTCGTGTTGTGCGAACTTACAGCACTCACTAACAATATGGCTTTCTCCCTTGTCAGAGCACATCCTACACTGTAGCGAGTCAGTGCTTTTATCAATGTGATATTTGGAGTATTTTGTTCTGGGAGCTTGTTCTTGAGCGCTGCACACTAATGTCTCAGTGGGACCTTTCAAGTCTCCTTTCTGCAGCCATCGTCAAGTTCTATTCCAATCAGTCTCAACGTTATTCTTCAAGAACTGACTATGTATTTTCTTGTCCCGCCACATTTTCTACATCTGTTCTCTCTGGTTTTTCTTAAATTGCGTTGGATCTACGGCTTCGTTCACTTTTAAGGTTCTCTGTATTTTCACTGCTTCAGTCAGACTGTTCTCTTCCCTTACACAACCTTCACAACACACCAATTCCTGACCCCCTTCTTTCCTTTTTACATACAATCTTGACACATCCCTCTTGGGGTGTAGTTCTCTGTTCCTTGTCATAGATTTATGTGTTCTCTGGTCTATCTTCTCTTCTTCTTCTTATTCTTCTTCTTCTTCTTCTCTTTTTCTTATCTTCTTCTTCTTCTTCTTCTTCTTCTCTTCTTCTTCTTATTCTTCTTCTTCTTCTTCTTCTTCTTCTTATTATTCTTCTTCTTCTTCTATTATACATCATCATCATCATCATTATTATTATTTTATTATTATTATTATATTATTATATCATTATCATCATCTTGAACATGAGCAACACGAGAAACAGCGGCAGCAGCAGTGTAGTGGAAGTAGTAGTAGAAATAGTAGTAGTATTATTAGTTACAGGAGTAGTAGTTAGCAATGGTGGTGGTGGTGGTGGTTGGTAGTAGTAGTAGCAGCATCAACAGCAGTAATAGTAGTAAAAGTAGTAGTCGCAGCAGTAGTAGGTGTAGTACTGATGATGTTGGTGATAATGATGTTGAGTGGCCGAACTGAAGTCTACTTAAGTATTGTCATTCGCCCAGAGGTAAACTTCGGCGTAGAAGTACTAAACCGACGAATTGACAGATGCGATCGTTTGACTAATTTTCAATGTTACAGGCGAATAGAC
>NW_021835083.1:5000-10000 GCF_006345805.1 Octopus sinensis | reverse complement strand
TATACATATATATATATATATAATATATATATATATATATATATATATATATATACATATATAAATATATGTGTGTAAAAAAGATTCTGATGAATATGGTACTTAAGTTGAGGCACCAGAATTTAATACGGTATTTTCCATACAATTTCAAAATAAGGTGAATAAAATCAAAATAAGCAACAAGGATATCCAAAGGTGATGCAGAAGTACGATCACTTTATATGTATATGTATTTATATGTTAATTACAAAACACACACATACACAGAGATAAAAGAGATATGTACATAATTATATACATGTGCCTTTACACACATACGCACACATGCGCATGAAACGATCGGACTGCATTACCTCTGGATATCCTTGTTGCTTATTTTGATTATATATATATATATATATATATATATATATATGTGTGTGTGTGTGTGTGTGTGTGTGTGTGTGTAGGGAAATAAGTTTAACTTTGTTACTTATAAATGTATGGTGATATCAAATTAATAAGTAAGACTTCTAATCTTTTTCTAGATCCAAAGCATTTGCCGAGGACATGTTGGTTTGCTATTACTTATACTACTGTTCCACAGAAGTTTTGGCGAGTGAATAATGTGGCACTGCTTACAAATAGGTAGATTTTTCAGGAATGGAAGTAGATGCAGGTATTTCTTGAATATATTTTGTACGATTAAGATTTAAGATTACTATGTTTTTTTCACAATTTGGGCTTTATTATCTGGGCCTTGATGGGGAGGGTGAAAACTCTAGACTATACACCGGTGATTATTTCTATAACTGGTATGGCCTAAACAAATTTCCATGCAATTCATTCAAAGATCTTTACGTATATTAAGTACATATTTCTGTATTGCCCACAAGAGGGTAAACATAGGGAGGACCAACTAAGACTGACAAATGAATTAAGTCGGTTACATCGACCCCTGTATGTAACTGGTACTTATTTAATCGATCCCGGATGGATGAAAGACAAAGTCAACTTTGGCAGAATTTGAACTCAGAACCTAACGGTAGACGAAATACAGCTAAGCATTTCGCCTGGCGTGCAAACGATTTTACCAGCTCACTGCCTTACATATTAATTACATATTAATTACTTGTAGGGACACCAGATATCGTTATGCACCCATAATATATTACAAAGTATATAACACCTTTTATAAATCAATATTCTGTCCTACTGTGTTAGCAGTGCTATTGAATTCCTTGTTAACTTTATATCTACAGATTTTCAATAGAAATTATCTGAAGCACTGATTCGTCTAATGTAAACAACAAGGCTATCGAAAATGGGAAAATGTGCATATGCCCCCATTATCTATTTCCCACCTTCGATCGCACTGTTGTTACCATTAGGAATATTCGAACACGAAACGTCGTAACCAATCGGAGCTCGCAATAATTTCTATAGAAAATCTGTGAAGATGACCTTAACATGTGATATTACATCATGCCTTTCCTTACAGTACATATTTAACTCCAACAGTAGTTTCCAATAGTAATGTTGATAACTCGCATAATACAAATATATATGGAGCAATTTACACGAGACATTATATTGTAATAAAACTTTAAAAATGTGAATGAACCGGATTATTGAATTTCCAGCATTGTATAATGTTCCCTATGAAGGTCATGGACACTGCCTTCCGTTCTGACTAAACGGTGAAGAACAACAAGAAACTTACAGAAACCGTTATAGGCATTTTTCGCTTATTTCTTGGAGTGCTAAAATTTTCGTCACACATCTATGACCTGCTTACTGATACGGTTTCCATACAACTGTAGTGAAATTGCATCATGCGATGTTGGATCATTCCAGTTGCCGACCATTTTCAATTACGAAAGTGGTGGGGGGAAACAACGAGAACAGGCCAAGAGACTGCAATAACATCAATATTATTACCACTTATAGACATTATCGCGAATTATTTATATAATTGCTAAATATAAACATTATTATCAATCATCAACATTTTTGCCAGTTATCAAAATTATTACCAACTATTAACTTTATTAACAATTATTAATACTTTTGTTAGTTATATCTACACGATTATCAATTATCAACTTTATTACGACTTATTACCATTATTTAGCATTTATTATCATCACCATTATTACCATTATTTAGCATTTATTATCATCACCATTATTACCGAATGGGAATCTAAATGTGGATGTACCATAATTATTCGCCATATCGCGGTTTATTATTTAAGCTTACGTCGATTACTTTCTGGTGTAGTTTTGTATTTATAATAAAATAAATATATCAAAATTATAAAAATAATAATAATAAAAAATACAGTACAGTACTGTTTCTACTTCGCGGATTTCCACCTGTTGCGTGGAACAAAACACCCGCGATAGTTGAGGGTTTACAGTAGTATTATTAGCAGGCCGTATTACTGTGTTATTCGCCCTGAGAGACCCTCTCATAAACACAAAGTTCTAAGAGTATAGACATATAACTAACAGATCAGAATCGTTTAGCATAGGTGCTGGAAATCTCAGATCACCAGATTTCTGCGTATATGCGCTCTTTCAATTGCAAACGTTTGCAAGCCGTATGCCACACAAATCTCACTGCCAACGATAAATAGAATAACATTGACGGTTCAGTCGCTGATGTCACAGATACCCAACTGTCTCTTTGAAAGTGTCCACAAGTTTTAAGCAGTCTTTCAAGTGCTTAGGACCCTCCTGATAATCCTTGCTGCTCCTAAGAGACAACATTTCTGTAGGTACTCTACTAGACATACTATTTCAATCTCCTTCAGCCATTTGTCTATATCTTGGTTTATTATTCCCAGCGCACGAATTATTACAGGTATGACCTTTACTGCTCGCATTCTCCAAATTCTGTATTTTCTTTGTTTTATTTTCCTCTTTCTTTACGATCCTTGAATCAAACAGGCATGATGGGTCGATAACTGAGCAACTTCGCTTTTTCCTTATCTACAATTATTGTTGTTGTTGTTGTTGTTGTTATTATTAATATTATTATTATTATTATTATTATTTTCATTATTATTATTATTATTATTATTATTATTATTATTATTATTATTATTATTATTATTATTGTTATTGTTGTTGTTGTTATCATCATCATCATCATCATCATCATCATCATTATCATTATTATTATTATTATTATTATTATTATTATTATTATTATTATTATTATGATCGTTATTAGTATTGAGTGAGAGAGCAGTGCATGCCATCAAAGTGACACTGGGGTAAAATATACAAGGCCCAGTGTACCCATCATGACAACCCGACTGATATGGGTACACCAGGCACATGCGTCACAACCATATGCGCGTGACATGGTGTTCTCATATCTAAATAAACAGCACAGGAACTTGCTGGTGGGGCCCAGTTAGAATTTTCTTCTGGTCGAGTAGCCCATCCAGCTCAAAAGGTCCCTGAATATGGATTGTTTAAGGATGTTGAACGAACCACCCATGTTTCCAAAGATGAATTATCCAAACCTCCAAGAATTCCTTTCAACACACGGCTATGATGCTCCCCCACTACTTTTGCTCGTGATCAGAGATGCACTTATTGTCAGTCAATAAGGGACATGTTCAACAGGTTAAAGTCAAACAACTGACAAGCAAATCTGTGGTATTGAGCAGAATATTTGCTGTAGCCCATCTTTTATACCAAGACAAAACGATGTACATGATAACACTTCCAATGAGTTAAGATCAGAAGCCATGAGAGCAACTGTCCGGTACAGCATCAGGGCATTTATTATTATTATTATTATTAGGAAAGGTAGTGGCAACACCAACAGTAGTAGGAGTAGGAAGTGGAGGGAGAAAACGAAGAAGAAGAAGAAACGGTAGCAGTAAAATATGAACGTGCAAACCGTATCAGTAATAGTTTCGGGTGAAACTGATAATGGCAGCAATCTCGCTTTGTGGTGAATTCAGTGATTTCTGCTGTCCTTCTGGTGGTAGTGACAGTGGTGTTGGTAGTGATGGCGGTGGTGGTGGTGGTCTGCGGTTGATTGTGGAAGTAATAGGGGACAGAGAGAGAGAGAGATGATTGAGCGAACAACACGAAGAGCAGAAAGAGATGAGAGGTGGATTAAAGGGAGAGAATCAGTTTGTGAGATGCAACGATTATGATCGTTGGCACTTTGAGCTGGCATCTACCTCTGTTAAATAACAGCAAGACCTTACTCCAAGACGTCCATGGAGACATGCCAATACATCAGAGAACAAAGAGCGGCGCCAGACAAAAGAGGTAAAAAAAAATAATCAAAGAATTTCCGCAAGAATTTCAAACCCAACAATCACAGAACTACAACGATTATGACGACGACGACGACGACGACAGCATCATTATCACCAAAGCTGCCGCCGCTACAACTGTCATTACCACCACCGACACCACACCACCACCACCACCACCACCACCACCACCACCACCACCACCATCACCACCGCCGCCACCACCACCCTAGCAGAACAAGAAACACCGCCGCCGCCACCACCACCAGAACCACCACCACTACCACCACCGCCGCCGCCGCCGCCGCCACCACCACCACCGCCGCCGCCGCCGCCGCCGCCGCCGCCACCACCATCACCACCACCACCACCACCACCACCACCACAACCACCACCGGTAACAACACCAGTGTCATTGCCATGACAACTCTCATTATTACCAAACCAACTCGATACCAGCGTCACCATCATCAACAACATCATGACGGAAAGCAGGAGGAACGTCACCATCATTCTGCTACCACCACACCAGACTACCATCATCACCGACACAATCATCTCTACCACCATCACCGCTACCATCACCATCAACCCCCACCGTCACCACAACTACCACGAAGACCACGGCAACGACGACAACGACCAGCACCACCACTACCACAATCACCATCACCACCACCACCACCACCACCACCACCACCACCAAGACAATCGCCATGACCATCTCCACAAT
>NW_021835082.1:40000-42740 GCF_006345805.1 Octopus sinensis | reverse complement strand
TAGCCTGTAAGTTATGCCTAAAAGAGACATTCCACATATTAAAACGCGATTTCTCGACGCTACTAAATAAATATAATGGGGCTTTAAGTACATGCAACTAACGCTTTTCTCATACCTTCCAATTTTACCACATGTCTAAATGCAACCTCAATAACCACACAGCAAATATCCACAACCTCCCTTACGTCATCCCCAATAATCCTACTTAACTTTCCTTTATCTTCATTTTAATTTTTAATCTTTAATTTTTGAACTCCCCTATCTTACATTAAGGATCTCAATCATTTAATACTACATATATGGACATGCAGCGGATACACGTTTGTGTAAAGGTGCGTGCATGTATATTTGTGTATGTATGTATATGTATGTGGGTATATGTATATATATATATATTTACATATGTATATATATATATATGTATGTGTGTGTATATGTACTTGCAAAATCTACATACAAATATATATGAGTGAGTGTGTGTATGTGTATATATGCATACGTATGTAGCTGTATGCGCTCGTGCATGTGACTGTGCGTAAGCGCGTGTGCGCCAGCGCGTATGTATGTGTGTACGTATGAGCATATGTATGCGCACGCATATGCGTGTATGAACACATTTACGGATGCGCGTGAGTATGCATGTATATATATATGTATTATATATATATATATATATATATATATATATATATATGCATGTATATATATGTATGTGAGTGTATATCCATATATATATATATATATGTATGTATGTGTGTATAAATGATGTATATGCGCACTTGTATATGTACGTGTGTGCGCGCGTACGTATGTCATTATACCGGCTTTCTTTCTCTCTGATTCCTACCTTCACACTAACATACATACGTCTATTTATAGAAATTTGACATCCATGTATTCTTCTATCCACTTTGAATTTTACAACTAAAACTACTACTCACTTTGGTATCCCCTCGCCCATACCTTTTCTCTACCCATCTCTTAATGCAGCTCTATTACATCAACCCCTACTCACATATCTCACACTTATTTACTCCTTACATTCTCATCTCTTCCTATTCCTCCCCACTGCTCTCGCATCATCTCCTCACATTATCTTCACCACCAACTAACACTCCTTTTCTCACTTCTTTCGCCCATTTCCCCTTTTTTCTTTTTTCATTTTCTCTTCTTTCTTTCTTCCTCTCATTTTCGTTTCCTGCTTTCATTTTGACATATCTTTTCATTCTAATAATACGCACTTCTTTCCTCTCATCTATCCACAAATGCTACCAATACATTCTGAAATTTTCTTTCACACTACAAGACACTTTCGAATGAACAACACAGAATCCACGGCTACATACTTTGAAATGACTAAGCATGAACTACTATTGGAACTTACATACCATGTACAGGAAGCTTTTGCGCCATTTCTATACACCACTTTCCTAGAATAATGGAACTGAAACTATAATATCTTCATATATTTTATATTTTATTTCGTCTTTCATTCACTTATTTCCCTCTATATTCCCTACCTCCTCCTTTTCCATAATAAATCCTTATTTCGAACTCAAATATTTACCTCTATTTAACCAACTTACATCGTCTCTGATGAGGGTATATCCATGATATCCCACAAAGAGCTGTAAGACTTTATCTATATCTCTCTCCTTATAAATGTCCTGAAAACTCCTCGCAGTCTTGGCTTTGTTATCTCAATTTGTCTAATATATACATGCATGCTAATACAAGACCTACATTAGACTCCTCACTCGTATCACTATCGAACCAAAGTTTAAGTACGGTCTGTTCATAGCACTTAGCGTTACCTGCCCCTCTTTGGGTCTTCTAGATACCATTACCTTTCATACACACACACACACACACATATATATATATGTATGTATGTATGTATGTATGTATGTATGTATGTATGTGTGTGTGTGTGTACGTTCATATGTATTTTATTATTTGCGATACTAAGAACCTAATAAAAAGTGTCAGTTTTTTTTCGGTAGTAAAGCCCTTCTGTGTGTATATATATACATATTTCAATGTAAACGCTTCCCCAATTTCTTTTATATTTATTTAATTTCTTTTATATATATATATATATATATATATATATATATATATATATATATGTATATGTATATGAATATGTGTGCGCCTGTGTGTATATAAGTACACATACATACTTTACGCACAAACTTTCATACACAGGTACACACACATACTCAAACACACACACACAAATACATACACATCTATATAAAAAAGATGAATAAAACTCAAGTACAAGATAAATTCTTGCTTTATTACTGCACTGAGACAAGAACGATTAATTCCAAATGAAAAGTGATTGAGAAGAAGAAAGAATATTCCGATATTGACTTAGACATTAAGAAAAATTAATCTGATTGTCCGCAGACAAGGAAATATCTGTGCGTACGTGTTCAACTCATCAATACTGCATTGTCTTATGAATGCATCAGACCAGATACTTAGTCATATACAAAGAAAAAAATGTAGGATGCATTTATGGCCTAGTGGAATGCTGGTGACGCTTATTGATACAGAAACAGTTGCCACAACTATTGTTTTGCTACCAGACCAGCTAACTGCTTTTATTAGTTTCGAAGTATGTTTGTGTTATGTCGCTCGTTTGGTGCCTCTACTACTCAACTCTGCTCTCTCATTGACGTCTAGGCTTCTCTCTCTATATCTACGTATTGGGCTAGCATGGCGGCGAGCT
>NW_021835082.1:0-35000 GCF_006345805.1 Octopus sinensis | reverse complement strand
GATCTCGGCTCTGTTTATGCCTAGGCGTATCAACCGAAAATACAGGCATTGATGTAGCGGATATTTTAAATTTCGTCTACGGTGAACCTAGCTGAAGAAGACTAACCAGATTTACGATAACAAACGTATTCTGGAAAGTTCGAAACTCGAGTACTAGCTTATCATGATTTTACAACCCCTGCTGGTCATAAAATGAATTTGTTAGTCCAATTTGGAAGGTGCTCATGCCGTCGGCTATGAATATTTTAGAATGTTGTGTTGAAAACTGTTTTTTTCTAAAGATGTAATGTCTCCATTAATCAATTAGAAATACGTTGGAAACAGCTGTAGTCTACTAACACATAATCCATCTGTTGTTTTATATATATATATATATATATATATATAATATATATATATATATATATATATATATACAGAGTTGTAACAGTTTCGTCTGATGGTTGGAATGACGTGTATTCGAGAGTCGTGAGTCGCAATTTCAGTGTCAATAAAGGAAGCATAAATACATCTGCGTCAACATGCACTTACACATGCAAGGAACTAGAAATGGACGCACATATGGATTGCATCTTCTTATCAGATGGCCACCTCATTCAATCCGATTCCTCTGATTTACTTCCATTCCTGCATATGCGAGGATATGACTTTTCACGCCACGTATCGATCGCCAAAGGTGTTTATTAAATACAAAATGAATCAAGAAATGAAATGATAGTGAGGCAATCTATGTCACAGCTGGCACGAACACTTTTACTATTCTCTCGGTCGCCATAATTGGTTCCAGTGACAAACATTGATTTTGACTGCAATTTTATGTAAGAGTATTTTTCTCCCAGAAGAGCTGCCTTCCTCACAGCTTAGCAACACACACACATATAAAAACATATACATACAACCCTGCGAGCATATGTACATGTATATATGTTTGAGTATAATTGTTTTTAATTAGATTATATGTAGTATTGTGAAATGGAGCGAAAGCTACCAGTTTAATTCAACGTGGAAATAAAGGTGTGAAAAAAAAGCAACGCAAAACAAGCAAAGTAAAACAAAAAATCCAACAGTTTACACTTTTACATTATATTTCCTTACCGCAGGTTCAAACCTTCTCCATGAAGAGAAAATGGAGGATGGTAGTAAGCAGGTATCTTCTTCAAAGGAGTGTAATTAACTTTTCAATTATCTGTTTAATTATCTGTGTACATCATATGTGCAAAAGATACCACCTCATCATCTTCCTCTATCTTCCCTTGATAAGAGGATTTGAAATCCAAATCATTGAAATTCTAAGTAAAAGTGCAAACTACTATTTTATTTTCCTTTTGCTTTCATCACTTTATTTCTAACTTGCATTGGTTGCCTAAAACTGTTTTATCTGTATTTTCAATCAATTAGCTGTTTTGAAAATGTGTTACGCTATCACTCATGCATTTTGGTAATATTGTGTTTCTTAGCGTAAAATGTCAGTTTGATTGAAACTAATTTTAAAAAAGGGAAATTATATTGTAATGTAAATTCTAGTTTTTATAATTTAAATGTATTAATTTATGTTTATTGTGGAAAATGTTTAGAAATGTTTGTTATTTAGCTGTGTACGTATAGTTTAATAAAAGAAGACTTAGTTCATGAAGTACTTTTAAAATGTATTGAACAAAATGGATGCCGGTGTTGTCATTTGAACATTTGTGTATTTATGGTATTGGTTTTAAGCATCTTTCTTTTAATGACAGAATTTTACCTGGATTGTGACACTATTACATGCATTCGCACATATACATGCAGACGTATGTATACAGGGGTTCAGAAAAATAGCGAAAACACATTAGTACATTTAATTTTTTATTCGAAGTTGGTCTACATGTCATGTCAGTCATAGCATGAATAATTGGAGGAACTGACACGCACTGTTTCTGAACGGTTTACTGCTGGAATTTTGTTCTATTTTACAACGATGATGGAGGCAAGTGGCTTCCATTTACTGCTCCGAAATGCACAGTAAAAGGTGATTATTGGGGTGGGGTTAATCCAATTGGTTTACTTCGATTTTGCGCACTATGCACTGATTTTGGTTGATATCAGATCCGTGAATCGGCACGTCATCGTCCTGAAAGATCGCACTATCATCAATGAAAAAAATGTTTGCACCGTAGGATGGACATACTTGACCAAAATACCCAAATAATTCTTGGCATTAATTCTGCAACTATAATGGTAAAACTCGAACAGGAACTATAATATAAACTTGTGTCTATTCTTAATTCTTTCTATACATAGGCAAGCTTACCACCATTATATATATGTATGTGTGTATGTATGTATGTGTGTATGTATGTATGTATGTATGTATGTATGTATGTATGTATGTATGTATGTATGTGTGTGCACGTGTATGTATGCATGTATATATGTATGAGCGCGTGTGTATGTATGTATATATATTTGTGTATGTGTGTGTGTTTATATATTGTAGGTTGACTAATACATTTACTGAATAAAGTGACTCGTGAATAGTGTTTACATCTCTTTTACTTACTTTCATTTTACATCTATTTATTGTTCTTTAATTTTTGTTTTTATTTTTGCTCAGTGTCTTAATTGTGACAATTTCTATAACAATGTTCCATAGATGATACTCCTCTGTTTAGCCACATCTGTTTCATCAGTGGAATTTTCATGTAGCCATAGAAACAGGTCCGCTAAAATTTCGAGCATACTTAATAAGATAACGTAGGAAATCTTTTCAATATATATATATATACATACATCGTACATTCACATATATATAGAGAATTATATCAATATATACATACATATATGTATATACGTATATGTATATATATGAGTGTGTGTATGTATAAAGACATGTACGCATGTATATATATATATATATATATATATATATTCACACACACACACACACGTATATATAATATATTCCCACTTTGGCAAGATTCTCTTTTACCGATTTATCAATTATCTAAAACAAGTGAAACATTACGGTGAGCGATTTTTAGTATCAACGCCTTAATATCCTTCTTCGAGCACTTTAGGAGTGTTTAACACATCAACCCCAGCTTTCTGTATTGCCAGGTGAATCATCGTAGAAAACTAACGAAGTATCGTAATCTATTAAACGTCAAACTGAGTTGGTTCTATCATATATTGTGTATGTTCAGTGAAGCAAATAAATAATTATCCGGTCTAATGTCTAAAGCAACCTTGGTTCCCTCAAATACATTTGCGTGCACGACGACAGCAAAGGCAGCAATGACCAGACGGATGATAATGCAACCACGAGGTAGTGTTTCCACACAATTGTAGAGAATTATGAACATTAATTTAAACTTATTTATATAGGCTTAAATTAATATATCCCTGAACCTCTCGGTGAATACCAAAGCAGCAGGAGACTATATAGACGGCAGGGGAAAAAACAGTAACGCAAATTATATCGTAAACACATGTATTGAGGGTACTGTTGTACTCCGTCTCTGAATGCAGGAGTCTTTCATCAAGCGGTGAAGCAGCTCTGTAGGCATTTCGGTCCCTTTCCACTGCGATACCAGAAGTGCCCCTATTAACCCATCGATGTAGGCGACAAATCCCTACATAGTTGAGTCAGATATTTCTACTGTCTATCCTCAACGCTCATTGTTGCTGTATCTCTCGTTCTGTCTGTTAAGCCAAATGCTATGTAATCTAATCCTAAACCAATGAGCAAGAACGGGATTTTACATATAACAAAATCGATAAAATAATATCAAGCATGAAAACTCATTTGATTTATGTATTTCTTGTGAATCCACAGCACAAGCGTTTTCGTAGCGATTCTTGCCGCTCTCCTTTCAGAACAAGAAAAATGTAATTCAGCATCTAACAAGTACAACATCCTTGCTTAAAACATATTAAACACGCAGTGGAATGCATCACCCTTATCTGTGAATTGTACAAACACAATTTCACTCCTTCCCTTTCCTTTTGTAGTATCACAAAATTGTTAAAAAAGTTGTTTGGATGTTTTGATAAATAACGGTAGAAATATGTGATATTGACAAGACGTGAAATAATAATGATGACTTGTACTTCCCTCTCTGCTCCTTCTCTTATTTTGTCTCCGTCTCTCATTATCGAATTTTAACCAAAAATTTACCGCAAGACTAAACATGATTCGAAGTAGCTGATGCTACGTGTTTTCTCGATATGTGTAATTATAGAAATGAACATTGAAAACCAAATATTTCAAGTGAATATTGTTTGTGTTCTTACTGAGTGCACAGTGAAAATAAATACCGTTCCGCAAAATATTTTGTAACAGGATTTGCCTTCTACGACAACACATGAAACTGTTTACACATTTTCAATTGAATACAATGGCTGAGTGCAAGAATAGCATTCGTCTTAAGCAGGGGGCAATTCTATACATTCACGCATGCAATAACGCATACACATAGATACATACAAATGAACACATTCAGTCACACACACACTTGCTCGAGAGCAATGACGTATGCATGCACACACACACACGCACGCACGCACGCACAGATACAGACACATGCACACATACATACATATACCATCACCATCAATATGGGTTTGCTTTGAAAACGAAGAATCATAAAGGGCGCTTATATGTGTGTCAAGGCATGTATATATTATATATATATATGCACATCTAGGTATATATACATACACATTCACGCACACGCATATATATATGTGTATATAAAGACGCAGGTATTGCAGTGTGTTTATGAATTTCGGTTCGTAACAACGTAGTTTCGGTGGCTGACGCTGCGTGCGTAATGACATGCCACCGGGTCGATCAATACCTTGTGGATGAATTTGTTGTCAGAAAACGGTGTGAAGCCCATCACACGCATATACACACAAACATGTACTTGCATTGTAGGAAGCTTGCTTCCAACTATATGGTTCTGGGTTCAGTCCACTGTGTGGCATATTGAGCAAGTCTTCCATTATAGTCTCGGGCCGACCAAATTCTCGGGACTGGATTTGGTAGATGTCGTGAGTGTATATATATATATATATAATATATATATATATATATATATATATATATATATATGTATATGTATATGTACATATATATATATAATATATATATATATTTATACACACACACACACACATATATATATTATATATATATAGAGAGAGAGATAGAGAAAGAGAGAGAGAGAGAGAAAGAGAGAGAGAGAGAAAGAGAGAGAGAGAGATAAAACTTACTTAGAAATGGATGCGTGCGTTCCGTCATATAATAACAAATTAATAAACAAAACATATGCATATATACATACATATATGTACGTACATGCATCTATATGTATATATGCATGCATATATGGGTACAGGACATCAAACATACGTCGAACACAATGAGAAACGAAAACATAAACACAAAACCAAGGAAATGGACATTTTTCTTAAACAACGAAAAAATAGAGTACAAGACATACAACACAAGGAAAATTCCCCTTCTTCAGCCGCCTCTGTTTCATCTACACCGCGTTACGAAGGTAAAGGCGAGACACGACTTCGTGGAAACAGTACTTCCCGCACAAGCAGATTAAATAAAATTTGCGATTTTTTTGCGGAGGGGTAAAAATGGTAACAAAACAGGACAGTAAAGACAGTACAAAATATAAACAGTAACAGACAGGACAAGGGGAATAACAGTAACACAAACATTGAGAGCTGTTAAGCCAGAACGAAAGAAAAAAATATTATGAACGCTTTTGAGGACGGCAAGAGAGAGAGAGAGACAGGAAAGCCATCCACACTTGAAGGAAGCCAGGTCAGAAAGACAGTAGCAAATCTCTTGTCACGGGTCAACGACGGGAGGGAGGAGGAGGAGCAAGACAACCATTCCTTTTTTTCTCTCCCTTTCTCTTGTTCTACGTTTTTTGTGTCCTGTACCCATATATGCATGTATATATACATATAGATGTAGGTACGTACATATATGTATGTATATATGCATATGTTTTATTTATTAATTTGTTGTATATATATATATATATATATATATACGCGCAGGAGTGGCTGTGTGGTAAGTAGATAGAATACGTATCCGGCTTTAAAAAAATACTAGGGTCGACTCATTCGACCAAAAATTCTCCCCATGACTAAAACATGTAAAATATAAAAGACAAAAGACTTATATATATATAAATTGTTGCATTTCGAGACGGTTATTCTTTTTTGCCCACATTACACATCTGTGCTCTAGGGGTAACAGTTAGAAACTGAAACGGCTTACCAGCGCATAAATTTTCACGTATGCGCAGGAAGGGTGACGTCACCTTCCACCCATAGATTTTTCCGATATATGTATATATATATATATATATATATATTCTATTATTCTTTTACTTGTTTTAGTTATTTCACTGCTGCCATGCTGGAGCATCACCCTGAAGAGTTTTTTAGTCGAAGAAATCGACGCCGAGGTCTATTCTTTTTAAGCCTAATACTGATTCTATCGGTCTATTTTGCCGAACCACTTTGATACGGGGACGTAAACACACCAAGATCGGTTGTCAAGCAATGCTGGTGGTGGTTGGGGGACAATCATAGACGCAAGACACACACACACACATATATATATATATGCATATGTATATGTATATATATATATATATGTATATATACACATATATACACATATATATAGGGCTTAGTCGAAGGCCATAATCGAAGACGGTCATCTATTTAAGTTAACCTCCCAAATTCCTAAATCTATAAAATATTGGTTTCACTTTTTGGGACAAGACCAGCAATTTCGCTGAGGGGCTAAGTCGATTACATCGATACCTGTACTCTACTGGTACTTAATTTATCGATCCCGAAAGGATGAAAGGCAAAGATGATGAAGGCGGAATAAATTTATAAAAGAGTGAAAATAAATATTTGTTAATATACATGTATTTTTCAGAACTGTTATCAAGAAAAGGTTGCTTTCTGCTATAGTAATATCTGTTTATTTCATTTTATCCTTACTCTATTACAGAATGTTTTAAAAACTAATATGAATTTATGTTGACAAGTAATGAAAATACTAAAACGTATTCATTTATTTGAGCATTTGTACATTAAAATTAAAATTTGTGAAATTCTTTCTTTTACTTTTCTTTGTAGTAATGTCTTCCGAAACAATCTGTTCATTTACGTACTCAATGCAACAAAGGTAGCAAAGAATATGGTAAACACACAATTTCATGCACTTCACATTCTTGTTCACTCCCTTTATTTATTGCATTCAAATATACACACATATTCTCGTTCTTTCTCTTCTTCTCCTTTTCACTCTCTCACTATACTAATTTTTGTGACAAGAATTTTACATACAGACAACAGCTATTATATGGCGCATACGATATCATTTCAGACATTACGAATTTCATACATTATTGATGAAAGAAAAATAAGGAAAACGAAACGAAATAAAATACGCACACAAAAACAAAATTATTTTCTAAAACTCCCGTTTCAACAATTTCATTCCGAATGAAGAAAAAACAAAGAAAAAAAGTAAGAAAAAGCAAAACACGAAATAACAAAATCAAAACGGAATATAATATTTATTTCATATATTTTATTGCTCTTATTACAATTACATGTGTTATCATGCAGCTGGCAGAATTGAAACAAACTTTCACTCGTTTCAAAACTTTAAATATCTTTGTCCATTTTTATAAACTAACATTACGAGAATGATTGTAATTAAACGGTTTCCTAGTGATATATTCTGTTGTTATTATGTATAGTATAAATATACTTTTTTTATACATTAATTAATCATACGATTCCGATATGATTTTAATTGGACTTTTAATCAATTTCTGCAAACAAGATATAGGAGAAAAGCTGATAGTTTTCGGTTTAGATAGTTATGGTAATATTGTAGAAGTTTATAAGAAAAAACTAACATTCTTTTACATCAATCGCATCTAAATATTTTTCAGGCTTTCCAAATGAATAGTGTACACTGCCGAGAGTCCCACTCATACTGTTTTGGTTCAGGAAATGAAAATATGTTCATATGTCTTCAAGGTATCTAAAATTACTACAGAATATAATGTATGATATCTCGTAAGCTGCCTTGCCTATATATATATATATATATATATATATATATATATATATATATATATTATATATATATAAACCCGCTTGGAGGATAAGAAACGACGCGGGGCGCTCAGTCATATGACAACAATTTAACAAATAAAACATATGCATACATACATACATATATGTACATACCTACATCTATATGTATATATACATGCATATACATATATGAGTACAGGACACCACAAATAAACGTAGAACACAACGAGAAACGAAAACATAAAAACAAACAAGGAAACGGACTTTTTTTAACAACGAAAAAACAAACAATACAATACAATACTGTATTTTTATTTGTATTGCTTTTACGTCCTGTTCTTGTCACTTTTTTTCTTTCTTTTTTTACCCCTCTGCAAAAGAATTTTATGTAATTCATTTTGCAGGAAGTACTACTTCGGCCGGATCGTGTTCTGCCCTTACATTCGAAACACGCATTGGGTCGAACCAGGGGCAGCTGATGAAGGGGAATATTCCTTGTATTGTTTGTCCTTTACCCTGCTTTTTCGTTGTTAAAAAAAGTCCGTTTCCTTGTTTGTTTTTATGTTTTTGTTTCTCATTGTGTTCTACGTTTTATGTATGCATATGTTTTATTTGTTAAATTGTTATTATATATATATATATATATATATATATATAGTGAGAGAAGCTCCGAGGAGACGCTACAAAGACTGCCTCAAGAAGTCTATAACATCATGTCAAATTAACCACCAATGCTGGTCAGACCTGGCTGCGGACCGTGATGTCTGGCGCCACACGATCTTCAACGCAGTCAGCAAGTTTGAGGAACAAAGAAGAGACGCACTTAAAGACAAGAGACGCAGGAGGAAGGCGCGAGCCGCCTCTGACACCACACCGGATGTTACCTTCGTCTGTGGACACTGCTCACAGACCTGCCTTTCCCATATCGAACTTGTCAGTCATGAGCGTGCATGCACGCGACGTGGAGAGCCTTCCTGATCTTCGTTCGCGAAGCCGAGCCATGATGATATATATATATATATATATATATATATATATATACACATATATATATTCCTTACTTCATTCGGACTGTTCCTATCATTAAAATGTAATTTCTTATTTTTCTCAGAACCGCCAAATATCTTAATTATGTTGTGTATTCTACTTCATTTATGCGATTTTGGAAGGTTTCTCGTAAAAAATATTAAGTTTTTGTGCTACGATAACGAAATCTTTGAATATCAGCTCCGAGTTCTGTGTTCATCGGCCAATGATTTCTTTACTTTCATTCACATTTATGTAGTTCAGAGTTCAGTCTTTCCGAATATTGTGCTTGGTTATGCCTTTCTTTCCAACGTCTTCACATAGCATTTATAATTCCATTTACTTTTTAAATCTTATTTTTAAAATAATCTATATCATTATATTTCCATCCTCTTCACAACAGGTTTTTACCCTACTTTCTCCTTGATATTCATCGGCTTCCTTGCAAACGAAAAATATTTATTTATCTATTTTGTAACTCGACAACATTTTATAAACAAACTTTGGGAGCGTCGAATGTATTTAGTATTTTACAGACAAGAAAGTAAATTTCGAACGTAGTATAGCCGTGAAAGCAGCAGAAAGATTTGATTTTTTTCCCTTATAAGACGAAAAAAAGATGCCGACAGACTGCTACAGGTCACGAAACCGTACCCTTGTTCATGTTTTATAGCTATTTATATTCATTATTCATCTAATTATTATATACTAGAGCGTTATACCGATTGTCATGTGACAAGTAACTCTGGAAATATACTTATGCCTTTAGTAGTATCATCAGGAACAAATCGTTGAACTGGCAGAATGGTTAGCACTCGGGCAAAATGCATCTTTTCGTTCTGAGTTCAAATTTCCCGGGGCCAACCTTTCCTTTTCGGGGGTCATTGAAATAAATGGCAGTTGATTACTGGGGAGGTGGTGTCGATGTAATCGGCTCACCCTCCCCCGAAATTGCTGTCCTTCTGTCACATTTTGGAACCATTATTGATATTAGGAATTAAGGCTGTGAGCTGGCAGATTGCTTAGCGACATTTCTTCCGGGTTTACGCTCTGGGTTCAAATTCTGTCGATGAACGGGGAACGTTCATCGTTTTGGAGTCAATAAAATAAGTACCAGTTATGTACCGGGGTCGATGTAATCGACTCATCTCCTTTCCTCAAAATTACTGGCCTTGTGCCAACATTTTGAAATTAATATTTATACGAAGATTTATGGAATGCATAAAATAATGATAATTTAAATTTTATCAATTTTCTGGGTACTTATGCAAAATTATGAATGAATACTAATTACTCCTGCACAAAGTTTATTAACTTAGCATAATATTAAACAAGAGCTCTCAGAGAGGGATAACCTCCGCCAAGGCAACACAAACGTCCTCTCAACGATTAGTCAGAGGTGATTTTAAAAATGAGAATATTTGAAATAAACTCGACTGCTCTCACAAACGAGAATACTAAAAATGAAACCGACCGCTCTTAAAAATTAAGTAAAAAAAAACAGGAAAAATAATCCGGAATAGCTGTTCGGTACTGGATCGATCCCAAAATGACGAGTAACTTCAGAAATGTACTTTCGCTACCGTTGGTAATATCAAGAAATATGGCATATGTAGCAATAACTATAATTTAACTTCTATTAAGTTTCTTGGTGCTTATTCAAAATGAAGAAATGAATACTAATTTTCAAAGTAAAAAAAAAAAAAAACTTAAAATAAAATGAAAACATGTTTCGCACTTGTACAATTTCACCCTTTCATTTACTTCATCTCCAGCTCTTCCTCTTCTATGCCTATGGTTCTTTCTCTTCACTCATTCTACACCCCTTGAGTTATCTCTCTCTCTGCGTCTCATTTTTGCTTTCTTTCTATACAAAGTAAAGCGTGACTGGAGAATTCAACTAACAAATCAACCAACATTTTTATCAGCTATTATTATTAGATATTTTTCTAATCCCACGATAGATATTTCATAATTTTCCAGTGGCAAAAGACGCCTACCACCTTGTATTTATGATAAACGTAATCTTTCTTCATTGTATGCGTTTGTGTGGTATTCTAAATGAGTTATTACATTTCTTGTTTGTCAGTCTGAAACAGCTAGAATATTGAAACCTATCATATTACCTTATTTTGGCATTTATCTCTATTTCATCTATAAAAAAAGTGTCTAATATTCTTTCCAAATCCTCTATTTTATGTGTGTATGCATTTGTCTGTCTAGTTCATTGATCCCCAAGTATTTCTATGTTTGCTTTTCGTCTATTTCAATTACCCATGTCACCGTATCTAACATAATATTAGACTTTTTTTCTGCATTCTATGTTTGTTTGTATTTCGTATATGAATAGTTGTGAATGGAGATCTGCTTTCTTTTATGACCATTGCGACTGCTTCATAGATAATTTAGTTTGTTTTGGTAAGATCAGTGTTAGCGTAGGCGCAACGTGGTCGAATAGTTAAGAATTTTACTTTGCAGCCACGAGGTCGCAAGTTCGATTCTACAGAGATGTATCTCTAGCGAATGTTATTTCTATAACCTCGGGTTGAGCCACCTTTGTAAGTCAAACTGGGTAGACAGAAGGAGTAGAGAAGACCGTTGAATGGATTGTATCACTAATTAAAAAAGTCACAGTATCACGTGCCCTGCTTCCGAATGACGTTAAGGATACGCCTATCTATGGAATTTTCAGCCACATACATGTTAATTCGGAAGCAGATAGTTTGCTGATCGAATAGCTGAATCCTCGTCGTTGAGCGAGGGAGAAGCTCTACTCTATTGGTATTTTCACTAACAATATGATTACTACATTTATAGTTTTTATTGTTTTCTCTATTATATTGGTTTAAAATTTTGGCACAAGACCAGCAATTTCGGAGGAGAATTACATCGTCCTCAATGCTTAACTGGTCCTTATTTTATGAACCCCGAAAGTCGACTTCAGCGGAATTTGAGAGCTCAGAAGGCAAAGACGATGAAATGTCGCTAAGCATATTGCCTGGTGAGCTGACGAGTCTGCGAGCTCGGTGCCTTATCATTATATGTTTTATATTTTGCCATGTTATTACATATATTTCGGAAGCAATATAACCATATGCCAGACCAGGTCAGGTGTTTGGGCATATGCCGCTGCAGCATTTGTCGGTATATTCCCGAGTCCTTCCGGGCAACACGTCGAGCGGACTCCAGTCTTTCCTCATCTCCGCGAAATACCTCGTCATTTGCCGTTACCATGTGGCATGTGGTCGACTAAAATGGGCCATCATCCCATCCGGATCCTCACTGAAGAGAACACGGTAGGCAGGGTCTAACTCGAAAAATCGAGCAACATGGTCACTCTTCCTCTCTTACCCCTTCTCCTCTCTCACTCCTCCTCCTCTCTCACTCCTCCTCCTCTCTCACTCCTTCTCCCCCTCTCTCCCTCTTACTCTCTTACTCCTCCTCTCTCCTTCTTTCTCTCTCACCCCTCCTCTCCCACTCCTCTCTCATTCCTCCTTATCCTCCTCCTCCTCCTCCTCCTCCTCCTTTCGTACTCCTTTGCTCTTTCCTATTACCGTCTTTTCCTCTCGCTCTTCGCCTCTGCTTGTAACAAACCACGTGTCACATTTTGGCCCTGTTATATATCGTTCACTACTGCTTTCTCACGTCTTCCTTCTTTACTCACACTTTTTCCTCTCTCTCTCCCTCTCACTCACTCCACCTCCACCTCTCTAACTAACTAATTTATAACGGGCGAACGAACACGCTAATTATCATATAGATTTATTTGTATCCTTATATTCCAATATATATATATATATCAAATTTTGTTGGTCACAATTCCGTACATGTGTTAACGACTGCCTTTTGTAACTTATATATATTTTCTCAAAATGATGCATTTCCATGTCTGATATTCTTTTAGTCTTTTACATATTTACTTAACGGACTGCAGCTATGCTGGGTCACATGACTATAGCAATGCATATCCATATATTCATATATACATGCATATATATACGTACATGCGTGCATTTACAAAAATTTATGTAGGTAGGAAATGCATGTGTGCGTATATGTATGTATGTATGTATGCATGTATGCATGTATGCATGTATGTATGCATGTATGTATATGTGTGTATGTGTGTGTGCGTGTGAGTGGGTGAGAGAGAGAGAGAGAGAGAGAAAGGAGAATTCCGTCTTATAATTATATTTACAAATCATTCATAAGTCCGAGGCTATATTTGCCCAAGATGACATGCAGTGAAACCGAACAAAAAACCACATTTCTGTGCAGTTTTTACACACACACACAACATACGCACACACACGCGTACATACACGCACATACACATATATATTCATACACACATATTTATGTGTGTGTGTGTATATATATATATATATTATATATATATATATATATATATATATATATATATATGTATATATATATATGGAAATGGATGAACGAATTATCCTTTGTTTACAGTTAACACGGAAAATTCAATAAACAGTTACCAGGGTAGCAAAATTCATGCAAGTAACAAGGATGTAGCGACCTATTCAAAGGTAGAAACTCCGGATTAATGTGCAGAAATTTGTATAGTATAAGTAAACTAGCAGTATCGCCCGGCGTTGCTCAGGTTTGTAAGGGAAATAACTATAAAGCATTTTTAGAGAGTTATAGCCAAAAAATAGCAAAAAAATGGAAAAAAATGATGGTAAATTTTTTGTGAGAGTTAAAAAAGGTGGAGTTGCGTTCCCTTAGACAGTTTGTGGTTTGTGTTTCTGATTCTCGACCCCATGTCGAATTTATCGATTTTTTTCAGAACTGGGGGAACTTTTCAAAATTTTCGCTGCGTTAGTTTTGAATTATGACATTGGGCTATGTGTGTGTCAAGTTTCATCAGAATCGGTTGAAAGCCGTGGTCAGGGTGAGGGTACAAGCAAACAGACACACAGAAACACGCACAGACAAACTGCCGTTATATATAGAGAGATAAATGGAGTTGAATGCAGATGTTATTCAAATTCTTTTACTTTCAACATATGTTTCGAAGGCAACTTTGGTTTTATTCCAAAGGAATAAACGGTGTAATATAATGTTATCTTCTAATCAGGAAAGAAAGAGAAATTATCTCAACAACAACAATAGCATCAACAATGTGAGGAAGCATATTATAATCAGCGGTGTATAACAATTTCCGATTGTCTTATTGACACTTTGATATATATATATACAGTATACTATAATATTTTTCATGTTGTGGAAACGCATAATTCGGTAGATTTATATATCATGTCTTATATGCCGAATTATTGCGTTTCCATAGTATGAAACCATTAGCACCTCATATTTAAACAATGTGTATATAAATTATATCTATTTCCCATTAGATAGAGTAAATTTTGTGTTGACCCAATTAAGAACAGAACAGTAAAACACACACACACACACACACACACACACACACAGGCGACTAAAACCCATGTTCGACTAAGACCCTTAAAGGCAGTGCTTCAGCATAGAAAAGATACGCATGGTCACCGCCTTAGGACTGAAACCTATAGAAGAATAAAAGAATAACAGAATAAATATGCTCTTATTTTTATATGAATGTTTGTTTGAGTTTATGTGTGTATATTTATGTGTGTGTATGTATATATATATATATATATATATTATATATATATATATGTATATATATATATATAAATATATATATATATATGTGCGTGTGTGTGTGTGTACTTATATATGTGTATGTGTGTGCGTATCTATCTATGTATGCATACGCACATACATACATACAAACATACAAGACGATGGTTGTCTTGTCATTTTCTGGAGTATGTTTATACCACGTCTTTTTACTTTGGTTTTGAACAATACTGGCAGAACTTCCTGTCTGTTAACTCTATTTGTCCTTGTCATCACGGATGTATCGTCAATTGTTTGCTGTTCTGCTCTAAAAACTGATTAAAACGCATTAGCTATAGTCGACAGTCTCGTGGAAAAACTGACTTGCAATTCAGTGACGTGTGTCTTTTTTCTTTTTACGACGCTCTCGCTTCTGGACTGTGTCATCACCGTAACCTTTTTTTTTTTAAACGTCGGTAATTTCATTAAAACATGATAGCGTAATAATATTCTCCACAAAAGGAGATGAAAGAGCTGCCGTAGATGATTCAAAGAGCAATAGAACCGTAAAGACCCATAGTATCTAATAAAAGAAAGAAGAAAAGCAATAGGATCATATTAAGAGTCCCCAGTTTTGCGTCTTTAGTAAAATGTTACTAAAAAATGATTGAAAAAGACAAGTAGAAGTTGAAGCAGCTACAGCAAAAAATAATGGACACAACATTAAGAATAAAATTGAGATTATGGAGAGACTTCATTATTTGCCCGCGCAGCGAGCCAATAAACTTTTCTTTTGGTTCAAGGGAAAGCAAGCTTCATTAAAATTACAAAGGTGACATCCACCGCTACTAACAATACCGCGATTGTAACAATCACCACAACAACAGCGGTAGCGGCAGCAGCGACCACAGTATCATCATCATCATTGTAGACGTTGTCGTTGGCTTCATCATTATCCTCGTCGTCGTCGTTACCATCATCATCAGCATCATCATGATCATGATCCTCTTCAATAACAAGAATAGCAACATCAAAAACAACAGTGGGACCACGATGAAGACGACGACGAACACCAGCATCAATACAACTACCAGCACAAGCACCAGCATCAGTACCAGCAGCAGCAGCAGCAGCAGCACCAGCACCACCACCACCACCACCAACAACAACAACAACAACAACAAAAACAACAACAACAACAACAACAACACCAGCAACAGGCACGGGGGGGGGAGAAAATCAACAACAAAGCAGGACTGCAAACAACTGCAGCATCAGCAACAGCAACAGCAGCAGGTACTGTAATAAAAACCGCGCCAAACGATAACAATAAAACATGTAACAACAAACAAAACAAGCCTCGCAGCAGTGACTTCCTGTTCAATGAAATATAAATACACGCACACACACACACACGCAATCTCTCTCTTTCTCAGACACACACACTCTCTCTGTATTCTGTATTCTTACTAGTTCGATTTTGGTTTTTATACTTGGAGAGATTTTCAGCCATATTTCCCCAGATGTTATTATGTGGCCTAATGATTTGAGGTGCCATTATTCTAGATCTGTTGTTTTTTATAAGGTTGTCCTGTCGACACATTCACAACTCTCTGCAATCATTTTAATTTTTATGTTACTGTCTCAGGGATATATGAATTTTTCCAGTAGTTGGGTGCTTAATTTCCTTCTAGTAAACCCTGATCTCTCTTTTGATATGTTCTGACACAGCCAGATTAGTATACCCAATTACTATGTTATTATCGGCACCACCAAACCTAACACATGCTGAATTTCAGCATATTTTAATATGTTTATTATCAAGAACAATAGTTCTTGATAATATACATATTAGAATATTTACACTCGTTTGGAGTCACAGTTATTAGACCTTCAGTCTCCCACTTTTATTTCTGAACCTTAGAGTCTGTTGTTGTTAAGGTTAGCCATATTTATACATTTTTAAATAAAAAATTTCAACTGAAATGGTCGACAGGAGATGGAAGAAAATAACTCTCAAAGAAAAATACAAGTGAACCCAACTACACAAAAAAAAAACAAAAAAAAAACAATCAGGTAAAAGAAAAATAGAGATAAAGGGTATTTTTGCAACAGAGAACACAGGGATATTCCTTTGAAGGAATATCTCTGCAGAAATTAATACTAGTAAGAACAACATGTTTTTGGTAATAACACAAAAACAATGGGTATAAAAAAGGAAAACAAAACAAAAGAACCAACCAAATAAAAACAACAAAATAAAAAACAACAAAGCATTTGCTCAGTGAGAATGAGAAGGAAAATGGAGACATTCTTACTGGTAATGCTGCTCGGCAGAGATAATTTTCAAATATAGACAAACTTCAAACTGACAAATAAGCTTGGCATCGGTGGTTCATTAAAAAATATCTTTCGTCGCATCCGCACTGGCCACCACGACCAGCTGCTCATATTTTGCTATATAAGTGACATCATATCAATTGGTATTGCCATTAAAATGACACAGATTGTCACTCTTGTATTGCTGTATGAAACTTAGAATGTCGTACTGTCTCTGCTTATCGTCTCGTCTTGACGTCAATTTTGATAACCGAACAGACGCGTTTGAATAACTTTCACTATTCCATGAAAATCACTTCACATATCGGCTAGAATTTCCTGGAGATGCTCTGTTGAGAGCACACTGAGCGCACCCTCCGCTTTTCGGAAACAGAGTCACATCACTTTTCTCTTCACACATTCTTGGAGACATTTTTCAGACAAGAAGTAATTTTTCAATGGAACACCAACATCAAGCTTTTTTGTTCGGTTGAATTCCAACTATGTCTAGTCCCCTTCCCTAAATATTGCTGGCTTTGTGCCAAAATCTGGAATTATTATTATTATTATTATTATTATTATTATTATTATTATTGAGTTAGAGAGCAGGTCATGCTATCAAAGTGACACGAAGCTCAATATACCCATCATGACTACCCATCTGATAATGGTCCAAAAGCTGGCAACAGGGGGACCACACAATGGTGGTCTTGGGATGCCATCTTTAATGATGCGTTGCCACGCTTTGAGGGTGTCGCATTTACAGAAATATCTAAATCACTGCAATGATGTGGACGGCGACGACGAAAATAAGGGTGAACTGGTGTGGGCGTCTTTCGTGCAAAACGTCTTTCCGCAGCTCATCTCATTAACAGAACTGCAGTCATGGGGCAAACGTAGGCCAAGGTTAGGTGTTTGGCATCTAGAATGTTGCCAGGCGCTCACTGCATTGCGCCAGCTGCTCAAAAGCGTTAGCGAGAAAACAGACCAAGATTTCCAGCGGGGGCTATTTGAGGGCATAAATGATGGATTAAATCTAGGCATCGACAAGAACAGTTTGAGTAGTCACTTCCAGGGAACCTTCGGGCCGAAGATAATGGACAATTTCCAAAAGTTTTGGGATTGGCAACTGCTAAAGAAGGGTATTGGCCGTTCGAGACAAGCTCTTCAGACATGAAAGTGCCAACAGCTGAACCTGTCCGAGATGCTTGCAGGGGATGAAACCGTCCTGCATGCAATAATACAGTGTCCGTGCCTTAGAGAGTTGTGGGATTGCGTAGAGCAGCTGTTGTAGCGTGTAAGACGAATTCAGCTGTCTGCCGACTGTATAGTGAAGATCGACGCACTACCTTCTCTTAGTAGAGTAGGAAGGCAGAACTTTCTCTGCTTAGTGGCTGTGGCAAAAGAGGCTGTGTGGTGGACCCGTCTGAAAGATTTGAAGACAGTCACTTTCTTATCTGGTCAAGTCCACATCAGTTTCTTCAAATATCATTTGAAGAGGAAGGTGAGGGTCGAGAGGCTGCTGCTGCTTTCTAATGTGTTTATCAAAAGGTGGTCGGCGGTGAGACTGAATGGACCTACTCTGAATATGTTTTTCTAAGCAGGAGGAAATAAACTGGAAGAAGGCACTTTCCCATATCTTGGAGATTGCAGAGTAATCTGGGAAGTTTGTGTCGGGTTTACCCCGGATTACCCTAAGTGGACTGTCGCGCTTTAGGGGTTTCTAATTTTATTTATTCATTATTCATTTCTCTAGTTTCTATTATACATCCTCTGTTATATCCTTTAATGTGGTAGTATCTCTCCTTGATTGATGTTAACACCACGTTTTCTTTTTTTTGTTGTACTTTAACTCGTCCTTCGATATTGTCCTCGATGTTTTGGGCCCTTGTGGCCAATAAAAGAAATCATCATTTATTATTAGCACAGAAGACAAAATTCTTAGTGGTATTTCGCCCACCGCTACGTTCTGAATTAAAACTCCACCGATATCGACTTTGCTTTTCATCCTTTCGGAGTCGATAAATTAAGTACTAGTGAAATACTAAGGTCGATGTAATATACTAGCTTCCTCCCCTAAAATTTCAGGCCTTGTGCCTTTAATAGAAAGGATTATTATTATTATTATTATTATTATTATTATTATTATTATTATTATTATTATTATTATGCGATGAAAACTCAGCTTATTTTGCAGGGTATGATGTCAGCTGTACACAGCTGAGAAAGATTCTTGCAGTTTCAGGCAATGCTGATTCTTGTAGGTGTTCTACCTTCACACTTGCACCAATGTTTTTCAGTCATATTGGTAGTTGAGTACTGATAATTCCAAGTGCACCAATTACCATTGGTATCACGTCTACTCTCATTGACCACAACCTTCGTATTCCCCGCTTCAAATCGTCATAGTTGTTTATTTTTCTTCTTTCACATTGAACATGTTGTCACCGGTGTATGCTATACCGCTTATCATGCATGTTCTTTCTTTTTTATTCACAACAACAATGTCTAGTCAGGTGATCGCACTGAATTACGACATCCCACAGGGTTTTGCTATTCTCATTCTCGGTAACTCTTGGGGTGTGCTCATGCCACGTCTTTGCTCTTTGTAGCCCGTGATTTCCACAGAACTCCAAATGGCTCATTGTTACCACATTGTCATGGTGTCTTTTGTATTCGCGTTGTGCCAATTTCGAGCATTCGGTAACTGTATCATGCTGTTTCACCCCTCTCACTAAACATTCTGTATTTGTCGCTGCACTTCACGTATTTGGTCCTTAACTCCTGGGGTTTTCTCATACCACGTCTTTGTTTTTACATATTTGTTGTTTTCTTCTGCACTAATTCTGTATTCGCATCCAATAAGTCATCTTCGCCCTATTTTTCTTGGTACATACAGTTTGTCTGTGTCACGTTTTGGGTGGAGTGTCTTATATATAGTTAGCAACTTCCTTGTCTTTCTGTCTAAGCTGTTTAGTTCGTTTATTGTCCATGCGATTATCACTGCTCCATATCTAAGGAGTGAAACCGCCCAGGTATTGATAGCTTCAATCTTATTCTGTACGTTTAATTTAGACTAAAGGATCAGTCATAGTCTGCGCAAGTACTCCACCTTAAATTTTTCTGTCATTTCTTTCTCCATCAATTTATCTATTTCCAAAATCCCCAAGTACCTATAGCACGTCTCTTCCATCCGCTTCATAACCTCCCCCGACGGTATCGATAGCCCGTAAATACATTTGATCTTGCCTTTCTTCAAGATTAACACACTACACTTTCTCACTCCGAACTCCATTCTGATATCAGGACTGAAAGTTTACACCGTATTATTGTTGTTGTTGTTGTTGTTGTTGTTATTATCATCATTATTATTATTGTTTCTTTTTTATTTTTATAGCGTGCTTTCACTTCACTACCGAGCGCAGCTCTGTGTGCCTTGGGTATGTGCTGTGAATTGTTGTGAAGCTCTGATGGTTATTGTATGGAAAGTGTTCTGCGTTGGATGTGTGCAGTGCCTAGTAGTGCAATTTTCTGAATGTTATATGTGTTTGTAAGTCCTGGTGTTTTTGTTATGTATTTGTATGAATATGTTTTTATCATGCCTAATGCACCTACTATGATAAGGATTGTTTCTGTTTTTAGATTCCACATTCTGGTTATCTCTATTTCCAGGTCTTTGTATTTTGAAAGTTTCTCCATTTCTTTTAGAGACACGTTGTCATCTGCCGGTATTGATACATCAATTAGAAAGCATTTTTTTTCTTCATGATCTCTGACAACTATATCTGGTCTGTTGGCCTTAATTTCTCTATCTGTGTGTATCGGCATATCCCAGAGTATGATTGCTTTCTATGATCTTTTCTGGTGTGTGCCTATACCATCTTTTTTCTGTTGTTATTCCATAATGTTGGCATAGCTTCGAGTGTATGTAGGTTCCAACTCTGTCATGTCTGTGAATATATTCCTTCTTAGCCAGGACTGGGCAGCCAGAGATAATATGATTCATTGTTTCTTGTCCATCTCCACATATTCTGCAGTTACTTGTTATATTTCTTTTCATTACATGTTTTTGGTAATTTCTGGTGTGGAGGCTTTGGTCTTGTGCTGCAATTAAAAATCCCTCTGTCTCTGCTTTGAGTCCTGAGCTTATCAACCATTGCTGGGATTTTTCTTTGTCTATTTCTTTTGCATTTAGTTTAGTCCAGTATTTACCATGAAGGGGCTTTTCTTACCATCGTTTTATCATGGTTCTTTGCTGTTCTAGTTTTAGTTTGGATTTCATTTGTTTTATAGCTTTTGTTGTTTCTTCTTCTTCTTCTTCTTCTTCTTCTTCTTCTTCTTCTTCTTCTTCTTTAGGTGGTATGATTTCTTGTTTGTATTTGTCAGCTTCCTTAAATACTGAGAACAGTTTTTTGTTTTGCTCGTGTTTTGCCGCTATTTGTATCAGTTTTCCTCCTTCTGAAGTAGGTATATTTTTGCAGTCCTATGGTTTTTTATAGTAGTTTTCCAGCTGTATAAGGCCTCTACCACCTCTATACGTTGTATATATAGTCTTTCTATGTCAGATTTTGGTGATGCATCCTAGATCCTGTCATTATTTTTCTTGTTTTCCTATCTATTTTGGTCAGTTCATTTAGTGTCCAGTTAAAGATATTGTAGCTGCAACTTATAACTGGGACCGCTAAAGTGTTAATACCTATTATCTTGTTTTTAGCATTGAGCTCTGTTTTTAGTATTGATCTAACTCGTCTATAATATTCTCTTTTTTCTCTTTCATTTGTGTGTGTTGTGTCTTATCTAGTTCATGGATTCCTAAGTATTTGTAAGTTTGGCTTTGGTCTAATTCTCTTATTTCATTGGTTTTATCTAGTGTGATGTTGCTACTCTTAATTAGTTTTCCTCTTTTCATGATTACTTTGGCGCATTTTTCTAATCCAAATTTCATATCTATTTCTTTGGTAAATCCATGGACTTTCTTTAATAGTGTTTCCAGCTGTTTGTCATTTGCAGCGTATAGTTTTATGTCATCCTGTTTGTCATTTGCAGCGTATAGTTTTAGGTCATCCTTATTATTATTATTATTATTATTATTATTATTATTATTATATTTATTATTATAATATTTATTATTATTATTCTGTAGACTTATTTTTATCACGTACTTTCACTTCATTACCGAGTGCAGCTCTGTGTACACTGGGTATGTGCTGTGATTTGTCGTGGTGCTCTTTTTTAACTGTATTGAAAGTGCTTTGCGCAGGATGTGTAGGGTGCCTAGTAGTGCTATTTTCTGTATGTTATATATACTTGTAATTCCTGGCATCTTTGTTATGTGTTTGTCAGAATATTTTTCTATCATACCTAATGCGCCTACTATGATAGAAATTGTTTCTGTTTTTAGCCTCCACATTTGAGTTACCTCTGTTTCCAGGTCTTTGTATTTTGAAAGTTTCTCCCTTTCTTTTAGAGAAACATTGTCATCTGTTGTTATTGATACATCGATTAGGAAGCATTTTTTCTTGGTGATCTCTGATACTATATCCGGCCTTATGATAATAATAATAATAATAATAATAATAATAATAATAATAATAATAATAATTATCATTATTATTATCATTATTATTATTATTAGTCGTGGGAGCGGCTGTGTGGTAAGTAGCTTACTTACGAACCACATGGTTCCGGGTTCAGCCCCGTTGCGTGGCACCTTGGGCAAGCGTCTTCTACTATAGCCTTGGGCCGACCAGTGCCTTGTGAGTGGATTTGGTAGACGGAAACTTAAAAAAGCTCGTCGTATATATGTATATATATACGTATGTGTGTGTAGGCTTGTGTATCTGTGTTTGTCCTCGCAACATCGCTTGACAATCGATGCTGGTGTATTTACGACCCCGTAACTTAGCGGTTCGTCAAAAGACACCGATAGAATAAGTACTAGGCTTAAAAAAAATAAATCCTGGGTTCGATTTGCTCGACTAAAAGCGGTGCTCCAGCATGGCCACAGCCACATGACTGAAACAAGTAAAAGAGAGTAAAGAGTAAGAGTGTTATTATTATTATTATTATTATTATTATTATTATTATAATTATTATCATTATTATTATTTGAGAGAACAATGCATGCCATCAAAGTGACACTGGGGTAAAATATACGAAATCCAGTACACACATCATCACTACCCGTCTGATAAGGGTACACTAGGCACATGCATCACAACCATATGTGCGCGACCTTATTATTATTATTATTATTATTATTATGATTATTATTATTATTATTATTATTATTGTTGTTGTTGTTGTTGTTGTTGTTGTTGATTTTATTTTTATTATTGCGAAGTGGCAGAATCGTTAGAACGCCGGACAAAACTTTTAGCAGTATTTCGTCTGACTTCACGTTCTGAAATCAAATTCCACCCATGTCAACTCTGCATTTGATCCCCCGGGATCGATGATAAAACAGTACCAGTTGAGCAGTGAAGTCGATGTAATCGACTTACCCCCTCCCTCGAACTTGCCGACCTTGTGCCAAAATTTGAAGCCTTTATTATCATGATCATCAAAGTGGCGAGCTAGCAGAATTGTTAGCCCGCCGGGTGAAATGCTAAGCAGTATTTCGCCAGTCGCTATGTTCTGAGTTCAAATTCAGCTGAGGTCAACTTTGCCTTTTATCCTTTCGCGGTCGATAAAATAAGCACCAGTTAAATATTGGGATCGATGTAATGGACTAGTCCCTTCCCTAAAATTTTCAGACCTTCTATCTATAGTAGAAAGGACTATTATTATGATCATTATAATTATGATGGCGAAATGCTTATCGACATTTCAGTCCAACTTTACGTTCTGAGTTCAAATTCCACCGAGGCCAACTTTGTCCCCTTTTCGAGATCGATGAAATAAGTACCAGCAAATTACGGTGTTCGATATAATTAACTCAACCCTTCTCTCGAAACTGCTGGCATTGTGCCAACATGTGAAATAACAATAATAATAATTATTATTTTAACTAAATAAAAAAAAAAAAGGTTAGACTTGCTGATAAAATACCTAGCAGTATTGTATTACTTATTAAAGTATAATATTCTCTAGAGTTAGATAAATTAAATACCAGTGAAGTACTGGAGTCTGTTAAATTGGTTACACATTTCTCTGCTGAATCCTATAACTTTGTAACAATACCAGACCATACTATTTTTATTGGCTATTGTTGTTGCTGTAATTCCTTGTTCAATAAGTTTTTCAGCTGCTGGCTTAGAATATATTTTCAGCATAACAAATGAAACATACTCTATAAAAGACAAAACAAAAATTGGAATATATACAAAAATGATAAAATTATCAGAAGAAAATAGTATTTTGTCTGGAAATTTTTAACACGAGAAAATATCTATTTTCTGATAATAATACACAATGTGTGTGTGTGCGTGGGTGTGTTTGTGTTTGTGTGTGTGTGTGTGTGTGGTGTGTGTGTGTGTGTGTGTGTTTGTGTGTGTACAGGCTGAGGTGAATAAACTGTCCTCTAAATTATGCAAACGTGAAAGTAACACTGACATCTCATTTTGACAGAAATATTTAGCAAAATTACATTAAAATATCTTGAAATACAAAAGAGTAAGCATGTTCAATAAAATCACCATTGGCTTCAAGCACCGCCTCCAGACGACTTCGGAATTTCCTGCAACTTTTCCGGACGGCCTCGTTGTTTAAGTTGGTGAATGCTGATCTAATCCTTGCCTTTAGTTCACCTTTGCGCCCCACACATAATAATCACATTGTCTGCAGTATGGGGAGTTAAGTGGCCAGATGTTAGGGGTGATGTAGTCGCAGAAACTGTCTGGCAGCCATGACTGGGTTCACTTGCTTGTGTGGCATGGTGCAGAGTCCTCTTGTCAGGCATAGGTTGTTCCAGTAGCCACCCTCTTGACCCAGGGCAGCACTATCTCTTCCGAGTAATTGCTGTAGGCCTCTGTGTTGAGTCTCAGGCTGTGTGGGAAGATGAATGGAGGCATACCATCACCATCACTTGTGATCACTCCAAATACCATGATGTTGATAGGATGTTTTGTTTTATCCCACTCGATACATGTCCTCAGATTGCACTGTCCTCAGATTCACACCCAAACTCTCTGAAAAGTCTGTATTGGAGCTTATGGCGCGAATGTCAAGCAGTACAGCATGTCATTTCCAAATTTCTGGTAGAGTGAATTGCGTCATGGTGCTGTTTGTCTTACATGTGCACAACTGACTCTACTGTGTAGTCGACAAAATCTGAAACAATGTGCATGAACAAAATTAAAAATGCTATGAGGAGAAATAAGTGGAAAAGTTAATGGAAGAAAATGGAAAGGCAAAGACTTTGACTTCCAGAAAGGCAATATATTAGAGCATTGAAGGCCAGATATAGTTGGTTTTGAAAGTGATAAGCAAGCGCGTCTAATAATTATGTTCAGTACTAGCCACAGTAAAGAAACATCTGGACAGTTTAGAAATACCCTACACGCTTGATGTATTGGAAATATCGGATTTACTTAAAACTGCGCGCATACTGCCTAAAGTGCTATCTCAGTTGCTTGTTGTGATTTGACAGATAGCACAAATTCCCGGTGAACGCAGTAACTTCAATCTACAACATCACAATATTGTATACTGTGCAACATCTTATAGTAATAAGAACAATCACTTATACTGTAGACACATGGCCTGAAATTTTTGTGGAAGAGGGCTAGTGGCTTACATCACCCCCGCCCCCGCAGTGCTACTGCGTTATCAACAGCGAAATAATGAAAGGCAAAGTCGACCACAGCGGTATTTGAACTCGGAACGTAAATTCAAGCGAAATGCCGCTAAGCACTTTTTCCGGCATGCTAATAATAACAATAATAATGATAATGATAATAATAATAATAATAATAATAATAATAATAATAATAATAATAAAAAAATAATAATAATAATATAAAGATCTTGAAATAGAAATCAGCAAAATGTGGAACCTGAAGACTAAAACAATACCTGTTGTCATAGGTGCCCTAAGAATGATAGCAAAAGGGTCTGATCGCTACCTAACTCAGATACCAGGAAACCTCAAAATGGCGGAAATTCAAAAGGTAGTGCTCATGGGAACTGCTCATATCCTACGCAAAATACTTTCTATGTAATCTCAAGTTTTAAAACAAACAATTTTTTTAGGCATTCACTAGTACAACACTAAATACAAAACCAAATATATGGCACACTAGGCATAACAACAATATGAACTTCCAACCTGTTGTCTCTTGAGGTCTGTGGGTGAAACTTGTACAAATATAAAGCAAAAGTCAAACAAATAATAATAATAATAATAATAATAATAATAATAATAATAATAATGACGTTTAAGAACACCGGCGGACGTTTAAGAACACCGGGGGACGTTTAAACACCGGGGGACGTTTAAGAACACCTGGGGACGTTTAAGAACACCGAGGGACGTTTAAGATGTAAGAAGGAAAATACAGAGCTCCGAAATCTATCTACAAACATCGAAAACAAGGACATCGTATGGAGCCAAAGATTTACTAACAAAGGATTGGACTGTATCCGAGTAAGTAATACTAATTGAAATTTATTACTATTTTCAAAACGAAATGATGTATTTTGACTCGATATAATCTCCACCTCTAACACAACACATGTAAACATGCGTGGAACATTACGATCCACTAACACCAGATCATCCCCGACCCCAAACACCATGTACAAAGGAACTACGAAGAAATTAAATGCCACCAATATTATTCAACCCAAGAATAACAATCGAGCGGTACGTACTTTAAACTTACAACACAAAATGTACGAAAAACTACACGTGCAAAACAATGTGACAACAGCAATGAACGGACCGGTACCCTACGAAAATGACGACCGTCAAAATAATGGGCCGGACGTTGTACCTCATGTCCCGCAAATAAAACCCAAAAGACATAAATGGACACGTAAGGAATACATTTCTATCTTACACGCATACTTCATAGCAGTGCTCTACCCAAAAAATGAAAACACAACACATACATTTAAAATATGGAAGGAAAATAACATAAATATAGACTTGGATACAGCAATGAACCCTAATAAATTAGCTAACGTACGAAGATACATTCTCAACGCAAAAAATATCAGAAATAGAAATAGAACATCTAAAAGAAAAAATACACCAGGAAAATGTAGATAGAAGCCACACAACAATGCCCAATAATATAAAAACTGAAACAGTAAAACACGAAGACAAACATAACATTCCCAACAAACAAGATGTAAACAACGAAGTGGAGCCTAATGATTATGATAATATAAAAAGTAAAATAATCAAAGAACTGAAAACCACAGAGCTCAAAATGGACCACCGACCATACCTCCCAAGAATCAAAATAGACGAAACAACAACACCAATTATAAACAGCATAAACCTAGCCGTCACGGAACTAATAGCCACTGAAACAAAAAGCGATATCACTGAGCTAAATGACTTAATATACGCAGCAGCCACTGCAGCCACAAATGAAGCTGGATACTCACTCAAACCCATCCAAACAGGAGTACCACCACCCAAACAAACCCTGTGGATAAATAACATCCAAAACAAAATACAAAAAATGAGAAAAGATCTGTCGATTCTTAATGAAATCAGCAAACAATCAACACTACTGAGCAACAAAAAGAAAACAAAAATACTCCGCAAATATAACATCACAGAAAAAGATTTACCTGAGATAAAAGAAAAGCTGAAGCAAGATATCCTTGCCAAAGCACAAAGGATCCGCCGGTACGAGAAACGCCAGCGCATCTTTGAACAAAACAAAAAGTTCAACTCCAACCCCAAAAAGTTCTACCAAGAACTTGGCAAAAATAAAATAGAAATCACTGCAGCACCAACAGCAGAAGAAGTGGAAGAATTCTGGAGAGAAATATGGTCGGCGAACGAACAACCAAAAAAAAAGGAGTATCAAAATAACAAACTCGGCATCTGAACAACTTTGGACCCCCATAACAACTGAAGAGGTCACCCAGGCACTGCAAAGACTAAGCAACTGGAAGGCACCTGGGCATGACAAGATCCCCAACTTCTGGTTGAAATATCTAAAAGGAATGCACAAAAAGCTGGCTGAAAACTTTAACAACATACAAGCAGAGCCAGAGACAATGCCTGAATGGCTCACGAAGGGGAAAACCATCTTAATTCCCAAATCAAATGAGACAGCAAAACCAGAAAACTACAGACCAATACCTGTCTCCCTACAATGTTCAAGGCATTTACTGCAGTGATATCGCAAAGGTTGAACAAGCACCTGGACGAAAACAAACTGTTCCCAGAAGAGCAGAAAGGATGCCGCAAAGGGTCATATGGCTGTAAAGATCAACTAATGATTAATAAAGCCATAACTGAAGACAGCCACAGAAATAAGAAAGGCCTCAGTATGGCCTGGATTGACTACAAAAAGGCGTTTGATAGCATCCCCCACACATGGATCCTCGAAACGCTAGCCATTAACAAAGTAGCCACCAACATAGGGCACTCTATGAATAAATGGCAAACAGTCCTACACCTCCAAACAAAAGAGGGACTCATGAAAACCAAAGACATCCCCATTAGAAGAGGAATATTCCAGGGAGACACGCTCTCTCCACTCCTTTTCTGCTTGGCACTGTCACCTCTATCTGATATGCTAAATAGAACTGGATGCGGATATAAATGTTACGGCAAAACGATCAGCCACCTTTTATATATGGATGACCTAAAACTATACGCTGCAAATGACAAACAGCTGGAAACACTATTAAAGACAGTTCATGGATTTACCAAAGAAATAGATATGAAATTTGGATTAGAAAAATGCGCCAAAGTAACCATGAAAAGAGGAAAACTAGTTAAGAGTAGCAACATCATACTAGATAAAACCAATGAAATAAGAGAATTAGACCAAAGCCAAACTTACAAATACTTAGGAATCCATGAACTAGATAAGACACAACACACACAAATGAAAGAGAAAATAAAAAATAATATTATAGACGAGTTAGATCAATACTAAAAACAGAGCTCAATGCTAAAAACAAGATAATAGGTATTAACACTTTAGCGGTCCCAGTTATAAGTTGCAGCTACAATATCCTTAACTGGGCACTAAATGAACTGACCAAAATAGATAGGAAAACAAGAAAAATAATGACAGGATCTAGGATGCATCACCCAAAATCTGACATAGAAAGACTATATATACATCGTAGAGGCCTTATACAACTGGAAAACTACTATAAAATAACCACCATAGGACTGCAAAAATATCTACTTCAGAAGGAAGGAAAACTGATACAAATAGCGGCAAAACACGAGCAAAACGAAAAATTGTTCTCAGTATTTAAGGAAGCTGACAAATACAAACAAGAAATCATACCACCTAATAAATATGAAGAAGAAGAAGAAGAAGAAGATGAAGAAACAACAAAATCTATAAAACAAATGAAATCCAAACTAAAAATAGAACAGCAACGAACCATGATAAAACGATGGCAAGAAAACCCCTTCACGGTAAATACTGGACTAAACTAAACGCAAAAGAAATAGACAAAGAAAAATCCCGGCAATGGTTGATAAGCTCAGGACTCAAAGCAGAAACAGAGGGATTTTTAATTGCAGCACAAGACCAAAGCCTCCCCACCAGAAATTACCGAAGACATGTAATGAAAAGAAATATTACAAGTAACTGCAGAATATGTGGTGATGGACAAGAAACAATAAATCATATTATCTCTAGCTGCCCAGTCCTGGCTAAGAAGGAATATATTCACAGACATGACAGAGTTGGAACATACATACATTGGAAGCTATGCCAACATTATGGAATAACAACAGAAAAAAGATGGTATAGGCACACACCAGAAAAGGTCACAGAAAACGAGAAGTAACCATACTCTGGGATATGCCGATACACACAGATAGAGAAATGAAGGCCAACAGGCTAGATATAGTTGTCAGAGATCATGAAGAAAAAAATGCTTTCTAATTGATGTATCAATACAGGCAGATGACAACGTGTCTCTAAAAGAAATGGAGAAACTTTCAGAATACAAAACCTGGAAATAGAGATAACCAGAATGTGGAATCTAAAAACAGGAACAATCCCTATCATAGTAGGTGCATTAGGCATGATAAAAAAATATTCAGACAAATACATAACAAAAACACCAGGACTTACAAACACATATAACATACAGAAAATTGCACTACTAGGCACTGCACACATCCTACGCAGAAACTTTCCATACAATAACCATCAGAGCATCACAACGAATCACAGCACATACCCAAGGCACACAGAGCCGCGCTCGGTAGTGAAGTGAAAGCACGCTATAAAAATAAAACTACTGAATAATATAATAATAATAATAATAAAATAATAATAATAATAATAATAATAATAATAATAATAATAATATATTAATAATGATAATAATAATAATAATAATAATATAATAATAAAATAATAATAATAATAATAATAAAATAATAATAATAATAAATGCCCTGATGCAGTACCAGGCACTGGCTATCATGGCTTCTGATCTTAACTGATTGGAAGTGTTATCATGTACATTGTTTTGTCTTGGTATAAAAGATGGGCTACAGCAAATATTCTGCTCAATACCACAGATTTGCTTGTCAGTTGTTTGACCGTAACCAGTTGAGCATGTCTGTTAGTGGCTGACGATATGTGCATCTCTGATCACGAGCAGAAGTAGAGGGGGAGCATCATAGCCATGTGTTGAGAGGGATTCTTTGGGGTTTGAATAATTCACCTCTGGAAACATGGGTGGTTCTTTCAACATCCTTAAACAACCGTTATTCAGGGACCTTTGAGGGATGGGCTACTCAACCTGAAGAAAATTCTAACTGGGCCCCACCTGCAAGGTCATGTGTCGTTTATCTTGATATGAGATCACCATGTCGTGCACATATGGTTGTGATGCATGTGCCTGGTGTACCCTTATCAGACGGGTAGTCATGATGGGTATATTGGGCTTCGTATATTTTACCCCAGTGTCACTTTGATGGTATGAACTGCTCTCTCACTCAATAATACTTATAATAATAATAATAATAATAATAATAATAATAAATCCAAGCAGTTAATATGTGGGCGATCGCATCACTTCGGTATGGAGCTGGGATTATAAATGGAAAAAGGGAACAGTGATGAAAATGGTTACGAAGAGAAGAAAATTGTTGACAGTACACGGAGCCTTCCACCCTAAAAAATACACCGATAGGCTGTATGTATCGAGAAGAAAGGACTGTATTGAAGCAGAGGAAAACAGTTTAGGGTGGTATATAAATAATGCTGTGGAACCATTGTTGAAATACACGAAGAAGGCCGGTGTCATCAAAACAGAACCGTAATGAAAAATAAAAATTTTAAGAAATGGACACAAAAAAAGAAAGAGCATGGAATGGGAAAATGTACAGTCAGTTCGGAATAGATGTGAACGCCAAGACAGATACAGATGTCTGGTGAATATGGATGATGAGAAATGACCTGAAGATAGAGAGAGAAGGACTTGTATGCGCAGCTCAAGAACAAGCGTTAAGGACCAAGTATGTGAAGTGCAGCACAGACAACGCTACCGACAGCGACAAATGCAGAATTGCATATATACAATTTATATCCTTGCATTTATGCATATACGTATTATACATATATATATTATATATAATATGCAATTTGTTTCTTTACAAGATAATTTGTGAGTTGACTAGCGTATTGTGTATATAATAATATACAGCATAGGAAGACGCGTCATCTCGATTCGATGTTAAGAACCAGATATAAACTCATATATATAATCATGAAGGAATTAACTGTCAAAAATTTCAACGTTGAATTATATTAGACAATATAAATATAATTTTCCAAGAGGAAAATATAACAAGGGACTGCACTATCAGAATGATGGAACTCTTACAATATTCAACAGGAAAGCTAGTAGGCGGCAATGAACTGAATAAATACGTATGATACATAGCAACTACTGAAAGGTGGGCCCTTGTATTCACCCGAGAGAGACGAAGAAATAGATAGCAATATCACAGGCAGTAGATTCAGTCTCTTATAATACTCGTCTTGTATGTAATGCATAGGTTAATATAAATGTTATTTAGTAATGTGGTCTTATATTACAAAGGCAAAACGCACGAATTTGTTGAGAAAATACTAAGTCAATTGAATCATACAAGCCGTAAGGTGAAAGGAGAAGATGAATGCGCGGATTTGAACTATGACATGCACAGTTGTATCTCAATTAGCTTCATGCTATCGATATACTGAAGGTCAGCAGTTCCACTTGACTGCTTTTTCTTGATTACTTGCTCCTCTGGTAATAGATTTCCCTTCTGTAGGAAGCTATACAATTCATCAACAACGAAACCACTTAGTAAATTCCAGAGAAATGATAAGCATGTAAAATACTTCTTCTTCTTCTTCTTCTTCTTCTTCTTCTTCCTTTTTTCTCTTCTTCTTCTTCCTTCTTCTTCCTTATTCGTCTTCTTTTCTTCTTTCTCCTTCTTCTTCTTCTTCTTCTTCCCTATTTCTTCTTTTTCCTTTCCTCCCCTTCTTCTTCCTTCTTCTTCTTCCTTCTTCTCCGTTCTTCTTCTTCTTCTTCTTCTTCTTCGTTCTTCTTCTTCTCCTCCTCCTTCTCTCCTCCTTCCTCCTCCTCCTCCTTCTTCTTCTTCTTCTCCTCCTCCTCCCCTTCTTCTTCTTCTCTCTCCTCCTCCTCCTTTTTCTTCTTCTTCTTCTTACCTGTGTATGCTATGCATAGTATGTCTCTTTTTTTCCCAGTGTATACCCGTGTATACTGTTTTTTAACATTTCATTATTATATGTAAACACCTACAATTTGTCTCTATATTGTGACCCTCATCTTTCACCCTTGTGGCCAATAAATAAAATCATCATTATTATTGTTGTTGGGTGAGAGAGCAGTGCATGCCATCAAAGTGACACTGGGGTAAAATATACGAAGCCCAGTATACCCATCATGACTACCCGTCTTATAAGGGTACACCAGACACATACATCACAACCATATGTGCGCGACATGGTGATCTCATATCAAGATAAACAGCGCATGACCTTGCAGTTGGGGCCCAGTTAGAATTTTCTTCAGGTTGGGTAGCCCATCCTGCTCAAAAGGTCCCTGATTAACGGTTGTTTAAGGATGTTGAACGAAACACCAATGTTTCCAGAGGTGAATTATTCAAGCCCTAAAGAATCCCTCTCAATGATGCTCCCCCACTACTTCTGCTCATTATCAGAGATGCATATATTGTCAGCCACTAAAGGACATAGTCAACTGGTTAAGGTCAAACAACTGACAAGCAAATCTGTGGTATTGAGCAGAATATTTGCTGTAGCCCATCTTTTATACCAAGACAAAACAATGTACATGATAACACTTCCAATCAGTTAAGATCAGAAGCCATGAGAGCCACTGCCTGGTACTGCATCAGGGCAATTCTTCTTCTTCTTCTTCTTCTTATTATTATTATTATTAAATGCTTAGCAGTAATTCGCTTGCCGCTACGCTCTGAGTTTAAGTTCCACTGAGGTCGATTTTGCTTTCTAACCTTTCTGGGTCGATAAATTAAGTACCAGTGAAATTAGGGGCTGATGTAATTGATTTTTCCCCTCTCCAAAAATGACTGAGGTGATATCATTGCTGTTGTTGTTGTTATAATAATAATAATGATAATTATTATTATTTATTATTATTATTATTATTATTATTATTATTAAAGCGGCGAGCTGGCAGAGTCGTTACGGCGTTGAGCAAAATACTTAGAGGCATTTCGTCAGTCTTTACATCCTGAGTTTAAACACCGCCGAGGTCGACTTTGCTTCTCATCCTTTCCGGTCGATAAAATAAGTACTAGTCAAGTACTGGGGTCGATGTAATCAACAGTAAATCCTCCCCGAAATTAGTTGTCGTGTGCCAAAATTTGGAAACATTCTTCTTCTTCTTCTTCTTCTTCTTCTTCTCCTCCTCCTCCTCCTCCCCTTCTTCTTCTTCTTCTTCATTAGTCTTATTTTTATCACGTGCTTTCACTGCACTACTGAGCGCAGCTCTGTGTGCCTGGGTATGTACTGTGATTTCTTGTGATGCTCTTATTGTTATTCTATTGATAGTGTTTTACGTAGGATGTTTCTTCTTCTTCTTCTTCTTCTTCTTCTTCTTCTTCTTTATTATTATTATTATTATTATTATTATTTCAAATCAAATCTTTTTATTATTACAATGTCTACTGATGCCATAGGGATATAAGTATCTGAATGGAAATATTGTTTGAAGTTACAAATTGGCAAAGATAAATTCTTCATGATATGGGGAAAAGAAGCTTGACTTTTCAACCTTAGGAAACATCCCGAAGAGTATACTCGAGTATTCTTATTGACCTATACATATACGTATTCTTATTTCTCAATAGTAATTTTCTTGATTTATATTAACCGAGACGAAAGTATGCAACATTGTTAGCTATTTCTACATATTACAGAGAAATATACGATCAGAGATACATCAACCACGAACATATATAAGTGTGCATGACCACGAATATAATATATATATGTGAACATATATATATGTGAATATATATATATGTGAATATATATATATATTAATATATATATATATATATATATATATATATATATTATATGTTAATATATATATATATATATATATATGCGTATATGTACATACATAAGTAATACACAAATGTATCTATATAAGCATGTATAAAAACGTAATACATAAGTGTTCTTAAATATGTGTGTATGTATGCTTAAATAAATGTA
>NW_021835081.1:37500-44211 GCF_006345805.1 Octopus sinensis | reverse complement strand
TTAGCAATATGTATGTATGTGTATATGTGCCAAGGTAAATGTAATGTATCTTTTAGGCGACTTTGAGCAGACATAAACTTATTTTTCTCGCTTCCTCGTTCGTGCGCAGAAAAAAGGAAGAGGAGAATAACCTGACCAGTTTTAGATCTAGTTGGGTTACTCAGCAGTAGTCACACAGACTACTATTCGGTCAACTGAAAAATACCGTATTCGATGGCCTACAAGACGCACTTTTTTTTTTTACCCCAAAATGAGTTAAAAAATTCCCCTCTGTCCAATGCACTCAATGTAGGCTCAAAGTTATACAGGTAAGTGGAGGAATTAAAACATTATTTTAGTGGTAATTTATTTTACAAAAAAATAGCCTAGGCTCGGGTATGTTCTATGAACTCGTGCGTCTTATAGGTCATCAAATACGGTGTGGAGGCGCAATGGCCCAGTGGTTAGGGCAGCGGACTCGCGGTCATAGGATCGCGGTTTCGATTCCCAGACCGGGCGTTGTGAGTGTTTATTGAGCGAAAACACCTAAAAGCTCCACGAGGCTCCGGCAGGGGGTGGTGGTGATCCCTGCTGTACTCTTTCACCACAACTTTCTCTCACTCTTACTTCCTGTTTCTGTTGTACCTGTATTTCAAAGGGCCGGCCTTGTCACTCTCTGTGTCACGCTGAATATCCCCGAGAACTACGTTAAGGGTGCACGTGTATGTGGAGTGCTCAGTCACTTACACGTTAATTTCACGAGCAGGCTGTTCCGTTGATTCGGATCAACCGGAACCCTCATCGTCGTAACCGACGGAGTGCTTTCACAAATACGGTAAGTAGCTATGTAAATATGCATAGGCATTAAATGTGGAGGTTTCAGTAAATAATGCATTACTGGTTGTTAATTCAATTAATTAATTAATTGATTGATTAATTAATCATTGAATTAAACAGAGTGTATAGATTAATCATAAATATGTACTAAGGCAAACCTAATGTTTTTAACAAATGCTGCGACACCCGCGATAATACACACATATATTCAATAATAAACAAACATACATTAACATATAAATATATACATATTTAGAATAATACAGACAAATCCGTGCCATGTCTTGTCACACATTCTCACATATACATAAGCATACACATATATTCCAGCAGCGATACATATACATAAATATACAGGTACGTGTGTGTATTGCACGCAGACCTACAGACAAACACACACATACACATATATGCATACATGAAAGTACATACACATATATCCTATTTTTACATCTATTTATCTATCTATCTATCTATCTATCTATCTATCTATCTATCTATCTATTATCTATCTATCTATCTATCTATATAAAGATATATATATATATATAATAATATATATATATATATATATATATATATAATATATATATATACACATGTATGTATGCATGTATATGTGTGTGCGTGTTTAAATATATATAAATATATGTTCATGTATACAACACACACACACACCTGTGCTATTTGAGGCGAAGAAAATAAAGAACGACCGTAAGGAGATTGTGTGTCAGAACAAATAAATTAACCGAACATGATACAACAAAGATCACCCACCGTGTGTTATTGGCTGACCTTTGACTCTGGCTGACCTCTTCTCTACTGGTAAAACGTCAGCCATTAAATCACGTCTTCCTACAACTCTGTTTAACTCTTCACAACGAGAGCATTCCTTATCATCGTTGTTACGTACATCTTATATTACTGTTGTTATTGTTGTCGTTATTATTGTTGTTGTTGTTGCTGTAACTATCGTTGTCACAAGTGGGACACGTTCAAGTCGATATTTTTATATTCAAGTCAAGTTGATTTATTATGTTCTCGTCGTAACCATCCTGTCCTTTGACGCTGCGCGCGTAAGCAAAAGCAGGGTATTGTAGCCGTTCGTCAGTTTTTCTGTGTGTTTGCAAAATTACTGAAAAACGGTCGAATAGATTTTCACCAAATTTGACAGAACTACTCATTGGTTGAGTGGCTCGATCTTATTAAATTTTGGCGGACGGGTGATTCAAAATGTTTGGGTTTTTTTTGCTACATACGCGTAGGAGTAACTGTGTGGTAAGTAGCTTGCTTTCGAACCACATGGTTCCAGATTCAGTCCCACTGAGGGGCACCTTGGGCAAGTATCTTCTACTATAGCCTCGGGCCGACCAAAGCCTTGTGAGTGGATTTGGTAGACGGAAACTGAAAGAAGCCCGTCGTAGACCACTTAGTGGGTTTTTAGCCCTTTTAAATATACACATGTATTAGAATTTTCTCTGATTTTTCAGATTTTTGTATGCTAGGCTACTGGTTTTAAATTGATATTAATTAAATTAATATTCAATTTATCTCCCTCATTATTTAAATGTTTATATATATATATGTATATGTATGTGTGTGTATATGTTTGTGTGACTGTGTTTGTCACACCCCCCCAACATCGCTTGACAACCGATGCTGGTGTGTTTACGTCCTCGTAACATAGCGGTTCGGCAAAAGAGCCCGATAGAATAAGTACTGGGGTCGATTTGCTCGACTAAAGGCGGTGCTCCAGCATGACCACGGTCAAATGACTGAAACAAGTAAAAATAGTAAAGAGTATGCGTAAATGATAAGCAGGAAAAATAACTCTTGATGTCATTTTGGTGAAATATAAAGCCGTCTGAGATTATGAAACTGAATTGTATTTTATCCTTGTATACGAGAAGGGTATATATTACCCGTCCGATGCCGTTTTTTTCATTGTTTTTGTTTTTGCTTTTTACAGGCGTTGTGTACCCAGGAGTATATTGTCGAATGTGTCGTTCGTTTAATTAAAAAAAGAAAAGAGAATTATTTGTAGTATGTGATCTGAGCGTTATTTAGGTTGTTATTTCTAATATGTTAAATAGCCATGCAATGTCTTCTTTGTTTATACCGCACGCATATACATACATACATACACACGCACGCACGCACGCACACATGCATACATACATACATACATACATACATACATACATACATACATACATACATACATACATACATACATACATACATATACATACATACATACATATACATACATACATACATACATACACTATACATACATACGTACAAACCTATTTCGGATTGATCACCGACAAAGACGGTGAATCTAGGATAATATCACCAAACGAAATAAAAAATTAAATTAAAGAAAAGACTATTGTCTATAAAGTATACAATATAAAGAAAAAAAAAGATTTGAACACCTGGAGGAAAGCACCATCGAAAAGTGTCTTGGTGCGACTATGAAAGATATCTAACCAGAGGCAGTAAATTCGCCGCAATAGAAGCAAAGTTCGAGCGTGCAAGGGAGTACTCGACTCCAACCTTGCAAAGTGGAAATATTTTATTTTCACCTTTATATCTGGGACGTAGGACGGGCCTACAATTCCAGTCTGTTATATATTTTGAGTATTGTTATCACTAGCGATATCAAGATATAACTTTGTATTTTGTATTTTATGTGTAGATGTATATATATAAATGTACATGTAATATGTACACATATATATACCCGGCAACGACGGGTCATAATGCTAGTTTAAAATAAACGTTACGATTTATGAATAAAGGCATTGGTACCAAAACTTGACTGGTACTTTATGTTATCGAACATAAAACAAAAAAATCAAAGCTGACCGCTGTAGAATAAGGATTGAAAGAGCTGAAAGAACTGGCGCAAATATTGCTTCCACCTCGACGCTCTAACGATTCTGCTCACAAATAATCCTTTCTACTGTAGGCAAAAGGCCTGAAGATTTGGGGGCGGAGATAGTCGATTACATCGACCTCAGTACATAACTGGTACTTATTTAATCGACCCCGAAAGGATGAAAGGCAAAGTCGACTTCGGCGGAATTTGAACTCACAACGTAACGGCAGACGAAATTCTGCTACGCATTTCGCCCGGAGTGCAAACGTTTCTGCCAGCTCGCCGCCTTATTCTGCTAATAAATAATCGTTTCTATTCTAGGCACAAGGCCTGAAATTTTGGGGAGGGGCCAGTGGATTAGATCGACACCAGTACGAAACTGGTATTTAATTTATCGACCCCGAAAGGATTCAAGGCAAAGTCGACTTTGGCGGAAATTGAACTCAGAACGTAACATCAGATGAACTACCTATTTCTTTACTACCCACAAGGGGCTAAACACAGAGAGGACAAACAAGGACAGACAAACGGATTAAGTCGATTACATCGACCCCAGTGCGTAACTGGTACTTAATTTATCGACCCCGAAAGGATGAAAGGCAAAGTCGACCTCGGCGGAATTTGAACTCAGAACGTAGCGGCAGACGAAATACGGCTACGCATTTCGCCCGGCGTGCTGACGTTTCTGCCAGCTCGCCGCCTTATTCTGCTAAACAAATAATACAAATCTCATTGTTTGATTTGTTATTGTATTTCATGGTATCCAACCATTTTGCACTCCATTCTTGTGAAGCGGTACACCAACTTTGCTGGATATGATCAAGAGGTATGCAAGAAGGAAAAGAGGAGAACTTCTGAAATCTTTTGTCTTGGACTAGTTTCAGTTATTGGATTGCGTTCATGCACGGGTACCGCATTGAAGGGTTTTAGTCGAACAAACTGACCCCGGTACTAATTGCTTTATAAAGTTTAGAACTTATTTCATCGGTACTTTTTGCCGAACCACTGACTTACAGGGGGATAAACAAGACAACACCGGTTGTAAAGCGGTAGCTGGGGGTGACAATTACAGACATAAAAACACGCGCGAACGCTTATATATGCATCCATCTGTCAGTCTGTATGTCCGTCTGTCCGTTTGTCTCTATCTACCTGTCGATCTATCTATCTATCTATCTATCTATCTATCTATCTATCTATCTATCTATCTATCTATCTATCTATCAATCAATCTATCTATCTATCTATCTATTCACCTATCTATTCACCTATCTATCATACACACATACACACACTCTCTCTCTCTCTCCATACAAACACACACGCACACACACACACACACACGCACACACACAACACACACATGTATATACGTCAGTCTTTCACACAGTTTCCGTCCACCAAATCGACGCACGAAGCCTTGATGGGCCCGGAGTCATAACAGAAACCACTAGTCCAAAGTGCTGCAGCCGCACAGTGGGACCGAACCCCGAATCTACATGGCTGCAAATTGATCCTCTTAAAATCACGCAACGAAACCTTCAGACAAAAGGTAAGAACTACAACGATCGATATGCGAGGATCAAATTATGTTAGTTATCGGTTGCTGAGTTTCGTTTTTAAGTTGAGCTTTAGGGCGAATTTGAAACCGTGTCTCAACCTTCACAGCTTAGGCTGCAACATGACGTAACGTCTTTAGAGAAACTCTTAATAACCCCGTGTGAAATTAGTGCAATGTAATGTACCAGGTGACCCTAGTCGAGTAAGTGTTGTTGTTGTTGTTGTTGGTGTGGTGGTGGTGGTGGTGGTGGTCAGTAAGCTTTGCTTGAGGGTAAATGAAAGATTAAGCAATAGTAAAACACACATACACGCATTCACATACACGTATATACCCGCACACACACACACACACACACACACATACACACAACATGTACATATGCATAGACCAGCGCACAAACGCAAACATATACATTCGTAGACACACACACACACATATATATACATATACATATACACTCACACACACCAGTGTTCACGCTCGTAAATACACATACGCATACATATACAAGCACCTACATATCCATTCGCAAACACACACCCTTCAACACATACACATTAACATACACACCCACACTAGTGCACACGTACATTTGTAAACACGCTTCAAGAGAAACATGCACACACACAGACACACACAAACACACACCACACAAACACAACACACACACACACACACACACACACACACAACACACACACACAACACACAACACACACACACACACACACACACACAAACACACACACACACACACAGACACACACTTCACCTACAACAGATCCTTGGACATACAAGAGAAGAGTTTTGTAAAACTTTTGCTTGGGTTAATTGTTTGGACAGCAAATTAAAGTTGGTAATTAGCGTAAAATAAAGTTATTCTTGTTGGTGTTTTTTTTTGTGATTGGGAGGCGGTGGTGGTGGTGGTGGTGGTGGTGGTGGTGGCAGTGATGGTCGAGTGGTGGTAGTGGCGGTGGTAGTGATAGTAATAGGTGGTGGTGGTGGCGGTAGTGATAGTAATGGGTGGTGGCGGTGGTGATGGTGGTGATGGTGGTGTTGGTACTGATGGTAGCAGGTGGTAGTGGTGGTGGTGGTAGTGATAGTAATGGGTGGTGACGGTGGTGATGGTGGTGGTGGTGGTGGTGGCAGTGATGGTCGGGGGTGGTGGTGGTGGTAGTGATAGTAATGGGTGGTGGCGGTGGTGATGGTGGTGATGATGGTGTTGGTACTGATGGTAGCAGGTGGTAGTGTTGGAGGTGGTAGTGATAATAATGGGTGGTGGTGATGGTGGTGATGATAGTGGTGGTAGTGGGTGGTGGTGGTACTGGTAGTGATGGCAGAGGGTGATGATAATGGCTGTGGTAGGAGTAGTGGTTTGTTTGTTAAAGAGTGATGGTGGTTGGGGTGGCGGTGATAGTTGCTGTGGTGGTTGTGTTGGTAGTGGTGA
>NW_021835081.1:12500-32500 GCF_006345805.1 Octopus sinensis | reverse complement strand
ATTCCGCCGAGGTCCACTTTGCCTTTCATCCTTTCGGGGTCGATTAAATAAGTACCAGTTACATTTTGGGGTCGATGTAATCGACTTAATCCATGTGTCTGTCCTTGTTTAGCCCCTTGTGGGTAGTAAAGAAATAGGTATTTCGTCTGTCTTTACGTTCTGAGTTCAAATGCCGCCGAGGTCGACTTTGGCTTTCATACTTTCGGGGTTGCTAAATTAAGTACCAGTTGCCAAGTGGGGTCGATCTAATCGACTGGCCCCCTACCCCAAAATTTCGAGCTTTGTGCCTAGAGTAGAAACGAATGTTAGTTCCTGATTCTATCATTGGCACAAGGCCTGAAATGACTTGAATTTCGGAGAGGGGATTTCTCTATTTTACCGGTACTTTATTTTATCGACCCCGATACAATCAAAAAGAAAGTTTACCTCGGTGAGATATGAACTTAGAAAATGAAGAGCCGAAAGAAATAAGAAACGTTAGCGAAATGCTTAGCAGTATTTCGTCTGTATGTATGTATGCTTGAGTGTGTATGTGTGCGTTTGTCAGTTTCACGGTTTCTATGGAGTGTACACATCCCCTGGATGGGAAGCTGGTCAGTCGAAGGGTTACTCTATTTTGCCAGCTGAGTGCAGTGGAGGTACGGTAAATGAAGTGTTTTGCTTAAGAACACAATGCATTGCCCTGTGCAGGAATGGAACCAGAATCTCACAACTATGCGTCTAACACCCTAACCGCTAAGCCACGTGCCTCTGTTATAGATATATTTGTCATTTGTAACACACACACACACCACACACACACACACACCACACACACACCACACACACACACACACACACACACACACACACACACACACATAAATTTATATATCCTAGGAATACCAAAGCGATTTGGTGGGTTGGCAACAAAAAGTCTTATGTAAGAGCTTTCCAAGTCTCACATACAAGAAATCCCTGCGTATTATTTGAAAGGTTTGAGTGAGTGATGTTTACTGGAGCATGTCAACGTTTAGCATGGTTCCAATATAGTAATGGACTGAGATGTTCTAGATATGCAGGAAACGTTAATGTTGGCTCCTATATCTAGTAACCTAGCCATATACTAGGCCACAGATGTTCTTTGAATGTACGTTGTATGTGTGTGTATGTAAGTGTGTGTGTGTGTGTGTGTGTGTGTGTGTGTGTGTGTGTGTGCGTGCGTGCAAGTTTGGTGCGGTGAGGTGGGATGGGCAGTCGAATTAATTGACTGGTGCTATTTCGTTGGCTCCGGAAGAATGAAAGACATGTATGTATGTATGTATGTATGCATGTATGTATGTATGTATGTAGTATGTATGTATGTATGTATGTATGTATGTATGCATGTATGTATGTATGTATGTATGCATGTATTATGTATGTATGTATGTATGTATGTATGTATGTATGTATGTATGTATGTATGTATGCATGCATGTATTATGTATGTATGTATTTATGTATGTATGCATGTATGTATGTATGTAATTATGTATGTATGTATGCATACATGCATGCATGTATGTATGTATATACGTATATATGTATGTATGCATGTATGTATGAATGCATGTGTGTAAGTATTTATGTTCGTCATACATACATTTATATACATATATATTTGTATACACACAGACACACATACATACATACATATATATATATATATATATAGGCTCTGTGGTAAGAAGCTTGCTTCCCAACCACATGGTTCCGGGTTCAGTCCCACTTAACGTTGGGCAAGTGTTTTCTACTATAGCCTCCGGCCGACCAAAGCCTTGTGGGTGGATTTGGTTGACGGAAACTGAAAGAAGCCCGTCTATATATATATATATATATTATATATATATATTATATATATATATATGATGTGTGTATGTATTTGTGTGTGTTTGTGTTTGTCCCTCCTCAATCGCTTGACACCAGTGACGCCGCAACTCATTTCTACTGCAGAGTGAACTGGAGCTACGTGAAATAAAGTGCCTTGCTCAAGAACACAACACGCAGTCCGGTCCGGGAATCGAACTCACAACCTCACGATCGTAAGCTCGACGCTTCTAACCACTGAGCTATGCATCTCACAAGATATATGTACTTATATACATATAAAATGTATATGTATATATATATATATGCATATTTATATATATATATATATATATTATAATATATATATATATATATATATTCAGATGTTGTATACACACCACGCATACACCCCTCACACACATGTATACATACACACACATATAAATTATATATATATATGTATATGGTTACAGATTCACACTTTAAGACATATATAACTGCAATTAATTTGAAGTATAAGTTACTAATTAATTCAAAGTGTTTCTTAATTAAGTCAAAGAGGATGTGAATAAAATATTAAACCGAAACAATATTTAAAAAAATAAATGTGTATAAAATTACTCGCGACGTCCGCTGTTAGAAATATTTTTTCAATTTTATATTTCATATTTATTTTTAAATAAAAGTCCCTGGCGGGACAAATGCAAACACTCGGTGAAGCAGTTCAAGACGAGTCAAAACGTTTGTTGTTTGTTTTGCTCTTAAACTTGCATTAACAATGCGCAATAGCGGAAGTGCACACAGAAGCATGCTCATGTGCACAAATATGTTTATCGAAGTATATGTTGGTTTTATGAACCTACGCATCTTTAAGCTGCATGGAACCGGATCAAACTGGCTGAGTGGGAAGAAGTTTGCTTTCTATCCACATTGGTTTGTGTTCAGTCGCACTGTGTGACACCTTGGGCAAGTGTCTTTGATTCTAGCTCCGGGCCGTCCTAAACCTTGTGAACGGATTTGCTAGACAGGAAACTGAAAGAATCATGTGGCTATATGCATGCGCGAATGACTGTTACTCGACGTCTTCTTATTCCACTGTCTGTTTCTTATGAATGGCGAAGTTATAAGCAAATATAATCACTCTATACGGACTATTGATTACGCACCTCTAGCTCCAATTTTTTAAAAATTCTCTCTCCGTTTATTTCCTCGTGTTCCTTTCTGTTGAAGAGCGTAGGCTCGAAACGTAAAAGACTTTCTCACTTCCCAAGCGTTAAACTAATACATCTGTTTGTTGTTTACACACCAGTCTTCGTCTCTTGTTTTTTTGTAAATTCTCGTACAAAATAATGGAAACATCTTAAAATTTCAAACAAATTAATTTTAATAGGTAGCACCGCCTTTGGCAGTAATTACAGCTTGAATTCTACGATTCTACGAGGTATGGACTCATACAAAGTTTGAATTGTTTCCAAAGGAATTTTTGGCCATTCTTCAGTTAAAACAGTCCCCATTTATTGTAGTGATAATGGTGGAGGATATTGACTCCTTACTTGTTTTCCTATAATGCACCATAAATGTTAAATAGTATTGAGATCTGGGAACTGTGGTGGCTAGATAAGATATTCAACTTCACTAGAATGTTCCTCGTGCTATTCAGTAACAACTTTAGCTGTGTAAATTGGTGCATCATCATCCTGAAAGATTGCGTTTCTCTCCGGAAACAGTTCCGCAACCATAGGATGAATTTGATCCGATAAAATGCTTAAATAGTCTTGACTATTAATTCTGGCGGCAGATTTCCAAGATATAGCCTCCCGCCAGATCATCACAGATACTCCTCCATGTTTATCAGTTGGAAGAAGGCAGTCTGGATCAAATACTTCTTTTGGCTGTCTCTACACGTATACTCGGCCGGTGGTCGGAAATAAGGTAAAGAATGATTCGTCCGAGAAAATAACATTCTTCCACTGCTCTAGGGACCAATTCTGTAGGTTTTTACTCCACTCGAAACACTTTGCAACGTTTGTTTTTGAAAGTAGTGGTTTTCTGATTGCAGCCCTCCATGAAATCCGACTTTGTGGAAACTGGGTTCTCGAGGTGGTCATAAAGCTCTGCACTAATTTTGGGAGCTGTACTTTTGTGATTCTTTCTAACAATTCGCGTAAGAGTCCGACGGTCGCTATCTGAAACTTTTGGTTTTCTTCTCGAGTTTTGTTTCGACGAGGAGGTTTTTTCCCCCTTTCTTAAAGGCTGTCATTACTTTCGAGACAGTGCTTCTTGATACACCAAACATTTCGGCTGTTTTCGTTACGCTAGCGCCTGCAATACGGGCACCAACAATTTGTCCTCTTTGAAAGGCCGATAGAATTGTCATTTTAATGAATTTTAATTACCTTTTTCTGATGCTATATGAAAAGAAACAGCAACTTTTGCGAAACATTAAGCAACACTAATAATAAATCAAAAAGACATAAAAATAAAGAAGCTTTTGATGGTTTTATAGATATTTCAAAATTATGATGCTAGGTGTTTCCATTATTTTGTCCAGCCACTGTATATATGTGTATGTATATGTTTGCATCTCTCTCTCTCTCTCTCTCTCTCTCTATCTCTCCATCTGTCTGTCTGTCTGTCTCCTCCCTCTCTCTCTATATATATAAACATATACATTTGTATACATATATATGTGTGTGTGTGTGTTGCATATAAAGATATGCGTATATACAAAGTGCATATATATATATATATATGTATATAGATACCAAACTTTGGCACGTGGCCTGCAAATCCAGGGAATGGGTAAGTCGATGACATCGACCTCAGTGATCAACTGGTACTTATCTTATCGACCCCGAAAACATGAAATGCAAAGGCGACGGTAGCAGAATTTGAACTCAGAACCTCATGACATGACGATGGACACTAAGCATTTTATCCTGCGTGCTCGTGCCAAAGATTCTTTTACTCGCTTTACCCACACACACACACACACACACACACACACACACACATATATATATATATATAATTTTAAAACAGGATAAAATCTTTATAAGAATTTATCAAGTAGTTAGCGTGAAAAACCTCATAAGGAAAACATTTATTAATTATTCCCTTTAAATATATTTATTTATATTTTTTTTTATATTTATATTAAAGGTATTACTATACATAAATGCCTCACGCTAGGAGGGACTCCTAAAGTCAAAACTACCATAATAAACACATTGTACCCAACGCGAGGGAATGTAACTCTCGAAGCGAGCCTTTTAAAAACAGATTCAGCTGCAGATCATATGATTTCATAATAAGTGCACAAAATGCACTTTTTAATCGTCAGTGCAAGCATAATAGTAATGTCCTTAATAGTAATATATATTATAAATTAATATAAATAAGGATAAGATCGTTAATTTAAATATCGAAAAAAACCTTCAAAGGTAATAATTATTGTTAAAATTATAATTTAGGATATCTAAGAGATACCCCCAAGCTGGAAATAGCAGCCAAAACTTGACTGTAAAACCACATTAAATGTTCATACAGCACCAGGAGAGAAGACTTTCCTGGTGCTGAATGAACATTTAATGTGGTTTTACAGTCAAGTTTTGGCTGCTATTTCCAGCGTGGAGGTATCTATTAGATACCCTAAATTATAATACATACATACATACATACATACATCCATACCAAGATTCGTACGTACATGAAGGCACACACACACACACACACACACACACACACACACACACACACATACACACACACACATACACACACACATACACACACACATACACACACACACACACACACACACACATACACACACACCACACGCAGACACAGGCAAACATCTCTTTGAAGTCCATTTACCTGTCATAATCAAGAAAACGTCTTGGTCAGATGACATGTGTACATGAATCGATGTTTTCATAAGGATGACAGGAGGACAGGGGTGTACATGACTGTGTACGCGCGTACACCCGTGTATGTGTGTTTGTGTATGAATGTGGGCATATATGTGTGTGCTAGCGCGCGTGTTCAAGTGTGCGCGAGACATAAACATTTGTGTGTGTGCGTGTGCGTGTGTATGGATCCGTATCCATGTGTATGCTTGTGTAGATGTTTTGTGTACTATATAGCTGTGTGAGTGTGACAAAATATCGCATACATATAAATGCACATATATATGTAGATACATATATGCGCATCCATATATATGTATGTATGTATGTATGTATGTATGTATGTATGTATGTATGTATGTATGTATGCAGGTATGTATGTATGTATGTATGTATGTATGTATGTATGTATGTATGTATGTATGCAGGTAGGTATGTATGTATGCAAGTAGGTATGTATAATTACATCACTTATATGCATGTATGTGGAAGCGCAAAGGCTCAGTGGTTAGAGCAGCAGACTCGCGGTTTCGATTCCCAGATTAGACGTTTTGAGTGTTTATTGAGCGAAAACACCTAAAGCTCCACGAGGCTCCGGCAGGGGGTGGTACTCTTTCACCACATATTTCTCTCACTCTTACTTCCTGTTTCTGTTGTACCTGTATTTCAAAGGGCCTTATCACACTCTGTGTCACGCTAAATTTCCCCGAGAACTACGTTGAGGGTACACGTGTCTGTGGAGTGCTCAGCCACTTGCACGTTAATTTCACGAACAAGCTGTTCTGTCGACTAGATCAACTGGAACCCTCGTCGTGGTAGCTGACGGAGTGCCGTAGTATATATACATAGTAATATGATTTATATGCATGTGTAGATATCGTATATATATATATATATATATATATATATATATATATATATATATATATCATATATATATATATATTATATATAATATCTATATCTATATATATATGTATATATATATGTAAATATATCCATATATGCATTTATGTATATAATATGTTTGTATATATATATATGTTTGTGTGTATATATATATATATATATAGTATATATATATATATATATGTATATATATATATATATATATATTATTATATATATGTAGGTCCCGGGTTGAGTCGGGGTTAACCACAGTAAATAAGGTACTCATACATAGCAGAGTAAATTAATTTATTTTAGAATGAGCTTCTACAGGACTAGAACTGTTTCATTCAAATGAAATCATCAGGAAGCTTCCTGATGATTTCATTTGAATGATACAGTTCTAGTCCTGTAGAAGCTCCTTCTATAAAATAATATATATATATATATATATATATATATATATATATATAATATTATATAATATATATATATGATATATATGTATCTATCCATATTTTAATTATTTTTTTTGCATGTATATATATATATATATAATATATATGATATATATATATATATATATATAATATATATACCTATCTATCTGTCTACCTCTTCCTCTCAATGTGTGTTGTTGAGTATGCGCGCGCGCGCGTGTGTGTGCGTGTATGCGTTGAAACATTACTTAACAGCGAATGCACCAATAGATTATTGAACGATGTACAATGCTTCCATAGACGACACCCCACCCCGAGACATAATGACATCAATACAAAACACGAAAGACATATCATTTAGGGATGACGAAAAAGCCGGACACACGCACGCGCGCATCAGACAGACACGCGCACGTACGCACCATATGAATAGAATCTCTTCCCTGACAGACAAGAACGGACGACTTCCATTAATTAAATCGGTCATAAAATAGAACAAAATATGCATTAATTCCCACCGTAACTCACGATATATAGATACATACATACTACATGCGTACATTCATGGATACGTCATACATACACTCACGCACGCACGTACACCTCCCTTATATATATATATATAATTATATATATATTATATAATATATCATACATACAACATACATACATACATGCATATATATATATATACATACATATATATATATATATATATATATATATATATCTATATATAATATATATATATATACTTTATTCAAAGCAGCAGAAAAATTCAACAAAGCCAGTTACTCTGAGTTTCCCGTTGCCGTTCGTCGGACAGTTTTTGCTAGAAAAAACTGTCCGACGAATAGGTTTTGTTGAATTTTCTGCTACTTTGAATAAAGCATATTACTCTACCACTGGTATTTGAGTACTCTTTTTTCCACCTTGTTTCACATTTATGTGTTTACTCCGGTATATATATATATATATATATATATATATATTATATATACATACATAATAATGATATTTAGCAGAAACAACAAAGTAACTCAAAAATCGAGAGTTTCGTACCTTGGCACTTATCCAACAAAGTGTCCATCACACGAAACTCTCAGCCCTTGTGTCACTGGGTACAAATATACGAAGCCCAATATACTCATTATGACTACCCGTCCGCTAAGGGTACATCAGGCACATGCATCACAACCCTATGTGTGCAAAATAGTGAATTTGTATCAAGTTTAACGGCGCATGACCTTGCAGGTGGGGCCAAGTTAAAATTTTTTTCAGGTCGAGTAGCCCATCCCGCTCTTAAGGTCCATGAATAAGGGTTGTTTAAAGACGTTGAACGAAGCACCCGTGTTTCTAGAGGTGAATTATTCAAACCCCAATGAATTCCTCTCAACATATGGTGACGCTGCTCCCCCACTACTTCTGCTCGTGATCAGGGATGCACATGCTCAAGTGCTTATGGTCAAACAACTGACAAGCAAATCTATGGCATTGAGTAGAATATTTGCTGTAGCCAATCTTCTATACCAAGACAAAACAATGTACATGATAACACTTCCAATCAGTTAAGATCAAAAGCCACGAGAGCCACTATCAGGTACTGCATCAGGGCATAATTATTATCATTATTATTATTTTTGTATTGTTCAATTATTTTTGTATTGTTTTTATTGTTTACTCGATTTTTGTGTCAAACCCCACATGTCCCCAGTTTTGTATTGTCCCAAGTAGTTTTGCGTTCGGCCCTTGTGGCCAATAAAGAAACGATTATTATTATCATCATCACTAGTACTATTACTACTACTACTACTACTACTACTACTACTAAGGCGGCAGAATCGTTAGCACGCTGGACGAAATACTTAACGGCGGAGTTTGAACTCAGAACATAACGGCAGACGAAATACCTATTTCTTTACTACCCACAAGAGACTAAACACAGAGAGGACAAACAAGGACAGACAAACGGATTAAGTCGATTATATCGGCCCCAGTGTGTAACTGGTATTTATTTAATCAACCCCGAAAGGATGAAAGGCAAAGTGGACCTCGGTGGAATTTGAACTCAGAACGTAACGGCAGACGAAATACGGCTACGCATTTCGCCCGGCGTGCTAACGTTTCTGCCAGCTCACCGCCTTAGTTGCAAAGGTAATTTATAGACAACCTGTGTATACATATATACATACTCACATACACACATTACACCCCGCTCCACACACACGTATGTGTGTGAGTGCTTAGATGAAATTTCCAACAAAATATTCAAAACGAAACCTAATATGTCCCATTCCCTTAATATATTTACATAAAACTACTTATAAGCCAGTGCTTTTGTAGCTCTTAACGAGTTAAACTCTTCTTAATGAACTCTTTAATTCTCTATATCATTAAGTACATAATTCTCTAAATCAAACAATTCTATTATATTTATTTAATAATAACATACGACACACAGTACATTCGTTTCATTGTGTCCAATAACAAAAGTAACTAACACGCTCCTGCTGTCCTGTCCTAAACACACCATCTCTTCCGTATTTTAATGCTGATATCCAAATGCATTTTCTGCTGCAAACCCACAATTTGGAGGCTTATTCAAAGCAATGGGAGAAAATTAAATACAAACGCTTACGTGGGGACCTGATTTCTCTTCTCGCTGATCTCTTCACTGCAGCTAATCTTCCGTGACCACCTCATATTTTAACTTCTTTCGTCTCTCTTTTCCTTCTTACTTGTTTTCATTCCAATCCTCTCCCTTCTGTATCCTTCCATCCTTTCCAACATTCCTAAGCTCCTTACATTCCACAGCTGCCTGCACTCTCGCCCCCTCGAACTCTTTCTCGCCCTCTCTCCATATTTCGCTTCCAGCCTTGCCCTCTGGTCCACTTATCACTTCTAACTGCATTCACACCTGGACCTAAAACAATTTTCTTTTTATCTTTCGAACGATTTTGCCTCCTTTTTTATTTGCCATTCTTTTCGTTTTTCTTTCTTCTGATGATAGACATGCGTCCAAAACGTCAAGACTTCCTCTTTCTCTTACACGTTAAAGTAAAATGAATGGATATTTTCGTAAAGACAATGTGCTAATGCATCTCAGGCAACATGGTTATGGTATAATACAAAAGGACAACAAGGTAAAGTCGTTAGTAGGAGGAGTTAGGAAAGGAATACTCTAATTGGATAATTTAAGATAAGCTGGGAGAAGTTAAAACAATAATACACGAGAAGAGAAGATAAATTTGATAAAATCTTTTTAAAAAGAAATCTCAAAAAAACCCTCAAAGAAACAATTGCTGTATCTTCTTTCTATACTCATTACTAAAAGATAAATATACTGAATCGAACAGTTCTATTTTCCTATGGCAATCCTTCAATATTGCTACTGTATTGCTACTGTATTTAACTGGTTTCCTATCTTCTAAGTAAAGAATTCAGAGACTTCGTTTTCTTAAAATAAATTATGAGCTTCGGAAATTAATATTATATTCAGATTAACAGAATCATTTGGGCGTCGGAAAAAATGCTTTGCGGAATACTTTACGAGCTGAGTTCAAATACTGCCATTGTCGGCGTGGCCACTCGTTCTTTTGGGATCATTAAAATAAGTACCAGTGGAGCACTGGGGTCGATGTAATCGATTATCACCCTTCCCTATAATCACCGGTTTTGTGCCAACATTGGCTGTGTGGTAAGTAGCTTGCTTACGAACTACATGGTTCCGGGTTCAGTCCCACTGCGTGGCACATTTGGCAAGTGTCTTCTACTTTAGCTTTGGGCCGGCCAAAGCCTTGTGAATGGATTTGGTAGACGGAAACTGAAAGAAGGCCGTCGTATACATGTTAAATATATATATATAATATATATATATATATATATGTTGTGTGTGTGTGTGTGTTGTGTGTGTGTGTGGTGTGTGTGTGTGTGTGCATGTTTGTATGTCTGTGTTGTTCCCCCCCCCAACATCGCTTGACAACCGATGCTGGTGTGTTTACGTCCTCGTAACTTAGCGGTTCGGCAAAAGATATCGATAGAATAAGTACTAGGCTTACAAAGAATATGTCCTGGGGTCGATGTGCTCGACTAAAGGCGGTGCTCCAGCATGACCACGGTCAAATGACTGAAACAAGTAAAAGAGTAAGAGAGTAACTCAGCGGGATGGCAGAATTGTTACCGCGCCGGATAAAACGCTTAGCGGCATTTCGTTTGTCTTTACTTCTGACTTCAAATTCCGCCGAGGTCGACTCGGCAAGAAAGTCACTATGGCAGCTGAAACCGGCTCAAGGTAGTTGTGGTTGGTAAGAGGCAGCGGACGCATCTCTTCTGCAGGCGAAAGCTATTAAACTCCTCGCTGCCCTACACAGGTGGAGCTTACAGGCTGAGGGGCGAAACACTTGTGACCCTGACATTCCTGCTGATGATATGGAAGGGTTTCTAAAGGATTTCTAAAATTGCATTTGGTCACTATCAGAAGAGCTTGCAAGAGATATTTCTTGCAATTTCTGCGTTGGGTAAATCAAGTCGTTGTAAATCAATTCACCTGTATATTGAGCTTTTGTCTGCCTGTCTGTCAATCTATCTATCTATCTATCTATCTATCTATCTATCTATCTATCTATCTATCTATCTATCTATCTATCTATCTATCTATCTATCTATCTGTCTGTCTGTCTGCTTGTCTGTCTGTCTCTCAGTCTCTCTATTCATCTATCTATCAATCTTTCCTTTATACAATTTTTTTTGTTACCTATCTATCTCTATTTCTTATATTTATCATAGGTATGTGGATATTTGTATATTATGTGTATATTACACAGTTTGCATCTGTTTTTTCTCCCTTCTGTCTTTCGTCGTCGTGTCACGTGGTGGTGGTGGTGGTGGGTGTTGTCTCATTTGTGTTTTTTTGTTGAGGCTCGGTCCGCCTATTGTTATGTGTGTAGCCTCTGTAATCTGTCCAAGCGTCGTATCAGCTGTATGCGTTATTAACCGATTTTCTATGTTCTGCTTTCTTTCTTTGAGCCTTTCTCCTCTCTTATGAGTTTAAATGTAGACTGTATTTATATGAATAATATATAGTCTGTTGACTACATTTTTACACGCTAGGCCACTAGTAATGGAAATTTCTAATATTTCAGATTACCCTTTGATATTAATTGTTGACGATTTTTTCTTGGATAATTTTCGAAATGAAAAAAGCCGGCATATTTATTTACTGCCGACAAGGAGCTGCGCTTGCGCGGTAGATTTGAAAAATTAGAATGTATAAGCACGGGGCATATATTGGATTGCCTCGTGTATATATATTTAATCTAAGGTGTACCTGCTGAAGAAGGCTTCGCCTAGCAAATTACTTTATTTTCTAAAAAAAGTCTGAAACCATTGGTCCGGGAGTTAGGTCGTAAATGTTTTTATTTTTCATTCCCTTCAAAACTTTATCCCTAATAGTCGTTTGGAATTTAACTGTCCTCTCTAGCGTGTGGGTAGTCCTATGATGGATACTTCTTATAAGTTTAAATGTACACTGTATTTATATGAATATTATATAGCCTATTGACTAAATTTTTACACGCTAGCCACTGGCAATGGAAATTTCTAATATTTCAGATTACCCTTTGGTATTATAATTATATATATATATATATTATATATATATATATATTATATATATATATATATATAATATATATATATATATATATATATATATACACTGCATCTTATTGTAAAAACAGCTGTAAGCTGTTTTTACAATGACGTTCATAAGGTAATCGCTTATTCCTTTGACATCTTTTCTCTTATTAGCGCTCTGTACTCGACTAACGCTTCATTGAGGAACATATGTATATTGAGTTCTACAGTTGGCTATTAGTTTCACAGTGTGTGTGTGTGTGTGTGTGTGTGTGTGTACATAGGCATAAGCTTGACACATGGAAATGTATGCATGCATCTGTGTGCGCGCGCGTATTAGGACTGTATGTGAGCGCTTAGCTTCGTCTGACATGAAAGGACCAAATAAAATGAAATAAAATAAAATAAATAAAATTATAATAATTTGCTGAGAGCGGAGTTCGGTGGGTATGTTGTAAGAAGAGGGGGGTGGGACCAGGTAGGGGTGGTGGTCGTCTGACAGTTCCCACGCTTCATTCTAGAAACAATGTCTCTCTTTCATTACATCCTTCCTTCCAGCACTCACATACCCCCTTCACCTCTCTAACTTCCCCCTCCCCCTCTCTAACTTCCCCCTCTCCCTCTCTCTGTACCTCTTTCTCTCTCTCCGTCACCCTTTCTGCCTCCCTCCACCTCTGTTACGTTTGACACACTTCCTAGCACTTTTACACCCTTACCTCCTACAGCTCTCTCTCTCTCTCTCTCTCTCTCTCTCTCTCTCTCTCTCTCTCTCGCGTCTGTCTTTTTTCTTCGTTTTACCCCTCCCTCTCTCTACCCTGTGTGTCTTTTATTCTCTCTTCACACTTACATATGCACGCAAACACGCACGCACACACACACATGCGTATATAAATACGCATACACATACTCTCTCTCTTTCTCGGGCGCACACACGTACACACACTGTTTCACACACTCGAACACACGTATACACATACCTCCCCACACATACACACACTCACACTCACACTAACTCCTCTCTCTCTTTCTCTCCATCTCTCTCTCTCTCTCAAACACTCAAACACAGAACAACTCATTCAAATACATTCTCCTTCTCCCACCTCGTCTCTCTCTCTCTCTCTCTCTTACATACACACACATACGCACTCATTCAAAAACACGTACAATCTCACATACACACACCCTCAAACACACACACTTCCTCAAACACACACACACCCTCAAGCACACACACACTCTCAAGCACACACACACACTCAAACACACACACACACACCCTCAAACACACACACACACACCCTCAAACACACACAAACCCTCAAACACACACACACCCTCAAACACACACACACACACCCTCAAACACACACACACACATGATTCTTTTTTATTACACCACCTGAAGTGAGTGAGTGAGATATGACACTGGAGAGTCATAATTGAACACTCAGAAGAGAACAATACGACGATGATGATGATGGTGATGATGATGATGATGATGGTCGTGATGATGATGATAATGATGATGGGGATGATGATGATGATGATGGGAATGAGGACTAGGGGGAGGAGGAGAAGGAGGAGGAGAAGGATGACCACGATGATCATGAGAATGATGTTATGATAATGATGAGTATGAGGATGAAGAAGGGGACGATGAGGAGGAGGAGGAGGAAGAGGAAGCGGAGGAGGGCGACGATGACGATTGCGATTGTGATGATGATGATGATGACGACGACGACGACGACGATGATGATGATGATGATGATGATGAAGACAGTGATGGTGATGTCAAGTAAAAAGTAGGTAGGAAAGAAGAAATAGAAAAAGTAGTAGCAGCAGCAGCAGCAGCAGTAGAAGTAGCTGTTATTATTGTAGCAGAGGCGATGTTGGTGGTGGAGGTTATGGCGGTCGTCGTCGTCATCGTAGTTGTCGTAGTGATAGAAATAATAATATTGATAATAATAATGATAATGTAGGTAGTCGTAGGTGCTTATCAAATTGGCCAGATGCACCCGAAATTGGCCCCAAAGAAAGGAGTTGCATCCGAAAGGTCAAATGGCAGATTTTACATGGCTTCGGCAATGTACAACAACCTGAAGGCGGCGATCTGGCAGAAAAGTTAGCACGCCGAGCGAAATGCTTAGTGGTATTTCGTCTACCGTTACATTCCAAGTTCGAATTCCGCCGAGGTCGACTTTGCCTTTCATCCTTTCGGGGTCGATAAATTAAGTGCCAGTTACGCACTGGAGCCGATGTAATCGACTTAATCCGTTTGCCTGTCCTTGTTTGTCCTCTCTGTATTTAGCCCCTTGTGAGTAGTAAAGAAATAGGGATTTCGTCTGCCGTTACGTTCTGAGTTCAAATTCCGTCGAGGTCGACTTTGCCTGTCATCCTTTCGGGATCGCTAAATTAAGTACCAGTTGTGTACTGGGGTCGATCTAATCGACTGGCCCCCTCCCCCAAAATTTCGGGCCTTGTGTTTAGAGCAGAAAAGAATTTACAACCACCTGACCGCTGTACGTTGACCAAGGAAATATTTAATCTGATTGGAATGTAAGCTTTTTTTGTGCTGACGGAAGAGGTTCTACTTAGTCAGAAGGTCCAATTACTGCCAATAAATATCCCGAAGGAGATCTCGTATGTCATGGCTAAGGACGTACACTGAGGCTTCTATATTTGTAGAAAACCCTGGTCAGTGACGACGAAGAACCACTTTAATTGCTGCTCCTATAATATCTCTTTCACTAAGTCGTCGCTTTAACAGAGTTACCGGCCTTGGTCAAGCACAAAGCCAGATTAGTGTTTAGAATTTGCGCTGTCGCCAGGCATTCGTCAGGCATTCAGTAGCATAATGTGGGTTGCCGGCACCATCACCTAAAGCAAGGCAGGTATTGCAGGAAGGTCAATACTCATCAAAGGATGAGCTAATCATTCTCTAACTACTATTGTTTAATATTTTAAAAGGAGTATTGGGGGTTGGTTCGTATTGCAATCTCTTGTTCGATTTAGTATGGAAGTGATATTAACAATTATCTAAATATCAAGATATACTTAAGAAGTTAGCTATGCTTATATTTATATCTACCATGACTTTTAATCTAACCTTTGTTTACGTTGATAGACATCTTCAGAACATTATATATTTTATAGTCATCTCGCAAAAGGAATAGATTTAACTCTATATTTACGTAAAGTAGATAGTAACCTTATTGCAGTAAGTTAATAGATTAATATAAATTCAAATCAACCTCCGATAATCCTTAGAAGCTTAGTCAATAGTGAGTGCATATCTAAATTATACTTAGACGAAAAATTCTTTAATGGTAATGCTTATTATCCCCAAAACACAATAAAAGACAATGTCATCAAAGACAGAATATATAACAGCACTTATATCAAGAATGCAAGCATAGGAAACGAAAGACTATATAATGTAATCCTTCATATAGTTTAAATGGATTTGCAGAAAACTTATGAACAAGAATTTTCGCGCAAGCTAATGAAATATTGCTGTGGTGATTCACACTTGTTCTAAAGTCTTCACTGCTTCCATAGCTAGCTTAAACAGAAAACCTTTCCAATGTGAACACAAAAACGCTCTTCTTTTATGTAAAATCTATAACCTTAATACTTACCCACTGGGTGGTGTCTGTCCTATTAAAACTTTTCTTCATGAAGCTAATGTCTCTCTTGGAAAAAATAGCAGACCAAAAAGTTATATAAATCCCTTTAAAAGATTCGTACAACATATGTATAAATTTAGATACACAGAAGGGCACCTCACCTCACTGAAGGCGGCGAGCTGACAGAAACGTTAGCACGCCGGGCGAAGTGCTCAGCGGTATTTCGTCTGCCGTTACGTTCTGAGTTCAAATTCCGCCGAGGTCGACTTTGCCTTTCATCCTTTCGAGGTCGATAAATTAAGTACCAGTTACGCTTAGTCTGTCCGTGTTTGTCCCCTCTATGTTTAGCCCCTTGTGGGCAATAAAGAAATAAGAAGAACACCTCACCACCCATTAATCTAAATATATCTGTGATTTAACGAATGATAAAAGCAATTATTAGATCGAGTATTTTGTTTTGTCGGAAGAATATTTCATTCTTTCACAAAATTTTATCATTTTGAACAAAAGATCAGAATTGGTAAAGTTTTGTAGACGCAACCATAGATACTTATTGAGGAATTTCAAAATACCAATTAGTTCTGAAATGGTCTGTTCCCTACACAATCGGTTTATCATAATCAGAAAACTGGTCACGTACTGAAAAAAAATGCTGTTCATCAATATTAAAATTACATTTTCAAAAGCCACCTTTCTCATTTTTGTGTTTTACACATATGATACAAAAGACATAAGAATATCACGTGGTTTTACATGTAAATTGCTAAGCATATCATGAATTCTGCGATTGGCTATTGAACGTGTGATCCATTTTCGTTTTGAGTAACCAGTTAATACTCTATGGCCCAACCATATTTTGATGTACTTGCGAATTTTTTATTTTTTTTTATATCTCCACTACTTCTGTTCAAGCGTCTGGATAACGAGTAAGAGGAAACTCTGAAGAAATATACAGACTCTATGGACTGAATAAGCTATCTTTGTGTCTCAAGCTCGTATATGCATGCATGTTTACATATATGTGAATGTACACACAACAAAGTGTGTGTGTATATATACATATACATATATATATATATATGTATATATATGTATATATATATATATATTATATATATATATATATATATATATGTATATTTACACACAACACAGTATATATATATATATATTATATGTATGTGTGTTAATGGTATGTATATGTATCTATATACATACCATTAACACACTCTTGCATACGCATATTCATATATGTGCACATGCATGCGCTTTTATCGCGATAGTTAAGTCAAAGCTATGTGGTGTGGTATATCATTTCTCTCACATTTTCCTATTTCCTCTCTCCCTCTTTCTCTACTTCTCTCACTCCCATTCTCTAGCCCCCTTTATCTCGTGAACGTTCGTGTTACACATGTTCCTATACACATTTGATATATACAATCTCTCTGCGCATTTGTGTAGCAGATTTATTCTCGAAACCGGAAGTGACATCTCACCAGAGACGCTAAGATGTTAATTGTACTGCAATTTGATTTAATAGTTTGGAATGTAATTAAAAGCTACGATAATTTACACGGAATGCGTTACATATTTCTTGCTAAATATTTGCAATATAATGGAAGCTATAAACATCATTAGAAAGGTTTAAAATCAAATTAAATCGCATGTTTATTAGTGAATCAAAGCCATTAATCTTCAGTGACACTATAAAACTGTCATATCAGGAATCCTTTTAAATGCTTGTAGTCTGTTTCGTATGAAACCGGATTGCTGGTAAAACAGCGCGGACTACAAAAACTGCTTAGCGACATTTCGTCCGTCTTTAGTTTTAAGTTCAAATACCACCGAGGTAGACTTTACCTTTCATCGATTGAGGGTCGAAAAAATAAGTACCAGTTGAACACTGAAATTGATGCAATCGACTTATCACTTTCCCCGAAATTGCTGGCCTTGTACCAAAATTTGAAACCACGATAATTATTATGTAAGGCGGCGAGCTGGCAGAATCGTTAATACGTCGCACAAAGCGCTCGGCAGCATTTTTTCAGGCTTTACGTTCTGAGTTCAAATTCTACCTGTAGAGTTTTGAGGTCAATGTAATCGACAATTCCCCTTTCCACATATTTCAGCCTTTATGTTTATAGTAGAGGGGATTAAGGCAGCAAGTTGGGAGAATCGTTAGCACACCGGACTAAATACTTAGCAGCGTTTCGTCCGTATTTACATTCTGAGTTCTAATTCTACCGAGGTCAACTTTGCCTTTCATCCTCTCGGGGTGGATAAATTAAGTACCAGTAAGTCGATGTGTGTCCTTTATACAAATCCACAATTTTTCAGTTAGAGGGCTCGCACTTTCTATGGTCATTCAAAACCGTCCAAGGGTGGTCGTGCACATCTTTACATTTCCCCAGTCACCCCGCGAAGCCATTAAAAAATCAATAGAAGTGACTTTTTTGTGAATTTTCTATCCAAAACCCAATCAAAATGCTCGAAACTTGATACGCCAATTGAATGCCAGCTAGCTGTATGTGATTGGTCGGAGATTTGGACAGTACTCGCGTGTATATGCGCACGCACGCAGCTGTATATACATGCACTAGCACTATGACTCGGTGTTGCTGGGTCATAGTGCTAGTTATTATTATTAAGACGGCGCGCTGGCAGAATCGTTACCGCACTGGACAAAATGTATTTCGTGTATTTCGTTCGTCTTTACGCTCTGAGCTCAAATGCCGCCAGGATCGACTTGGCCTTAACAATTGCTGACCTTGAACCAAAAATTGAAATCACTGCTTAAGCGTTTTCTTTTTCAAAGTTACCATTATGATTTGGGCCGGTGCAGGCTGTGTATTTGCTACAGAAATATTTGTCAATCTGTAAAATGGAGAAGGTTTTGTAACAGTTTATACTCGAGTTTACTGAACCCCAGAAGGAAGAAAGACAAAAAATGAGCTCGGTCCTTTTGAAACCAGTACACAATGGGTTTTGTACACTATGATTCTTTCTACTGTATCTTTTATCTTTTAATTGTTTCAGGCATTAGACTGCGGCCATGCTGGTGCACGCCTTGAAGAATCTTTAGTCGACTGAATCAACTACAGCACTTCCTTTTTTTTTATTCTATGTCTCTTTTTCCAAACCGCTAAGTTATGGATACGTAAACACACCAACACCGATTCTCAAGCGGTGCTAATAGCCACAAAGACACACACGTGTATATATATATATATATATATTATATATATATATATATTATATATATATATATATATATATATATATATATATGTATGTATGTATGTATATATATATATATGTATGTATGTATGTATGTATGTATGTATATATATGTATGTATTACCCACAAGGGGCTAAATACAGAATAATCCAATTACAAGACAAATATATACAAAGACAAACTCGGGGAACCTAAAATACAAAAGAAGATGAAATAAGAATAGAAAAATTAAAAGTAACGAATGGTAATATGAAAAGAGTATAAATGAGGCGCAATGCCCACTCGATCCCTGAAATCGAGTGGTTACATTTCGACAGTTTTTTTCTTTTTCATATAATGAATGCACATTTCTAAAGGGATTTTTCTCCTTCACATTTTACACACAATTTTATGTTTTAAGTCTTATTTTTTCAACTCTTTATATTCGATTAGA
>NW_021835080.1:35000-43148 GCF_006345805.1 Octopus sinensis | reverse complement strand
ATAACAACTAAAGAGTCACCCAGGCACTGCAAAGACTAAGCAACTGGAAGACACCTCGGCATGACAAGATCCCAAAATTCTGGTTGAAATATGTAACAGAAATACACAAAAAGATGGCTGAAAATTTTAACAACATGCTAGCAGAGCCAGAGATAATGCCTGAATGGTTCACGAAGGGGAAAACCATCTTAATTCCCAAATCAAATGAGACAGCAAAACCAGAAAACTACAGATAAATAACCTGTCTCCCTACAATGCACAAGGCATTTACTGCAGTGATATCGCACAGGTTGAACAAGCACCTGGACGAAAGCAACCTATTTTCATAAGAGCAGAAAGGATACCGCAAAGGCTCATATGGCTGAAAAGATCAGTTAATGAGTAATAAACCCATAACTGAAGACAGCCACAGAGAGAAGAAAGATCTCACTATGGCCTGGAAAGACTACAAAAAGGCATTTGACAGCATCCCCCACATGGATCCTCGAAACACTAGCCATGAACAAAGTAGCACCAACAATTATAAAAAAATCATAGGGCATTCTATGAATAAATGGCAAACAGTGCTACATCTCCAAACAAAAGAGGGACTCATGAAAACCAAAGACATCCACATTAGAAGAGGAATATTCCAGGGAGACACACTCTCTCCACTCCTTTTTTCCTTGGCACTGTCACCTCAAACTGTATGCGGATATAAATGTTACGGCAAAGCGGCTAGCCACATTTTATATATGGATGACCTAAACTATATGCTGCAAATGACAAACAGCTGGAAACACTATTAAAGACAATTCATGGATTTACCAAAAAAATAGATATGAAGTTTGGATTAGAAGAATGCGCCAAAGTAACACTGAAGAGAAGAAAACTAGTTAAGAGTAGCTACATCATACTAGATAAAACCAATGAAATAAAAGTATTAGACCAAAGCCAAACTTACAAATACTTAGGATTCCAGAAACGAGATAAGATACAACACACACAAATGAAAGAGAAAATAAAAAAGAATATCATAGACGAGTTAGATCAATACTAAAAACAGAGCTCAATGCTAAAAACATAATAATAGGTTTTAACACTTTAGCTGTCCCAGTTATAAGTTGCAGCTACAATATCCTTAACTGGACACTAAATGAACTGACCAAAATAGATAGGAAAACAAGAAAAATAATGACGGGATCTAGGATGCATCACCCAAAATCTGACATAGAATGGCTATATATACAACGTATAGAGGTGGTAGAAGCCTTATACAGCTGAAAAACTACTATAGAATAACGACCATAGGACTGCAAATTATCTACTTCAGAAGGAAGGAAAACTGATACAAATAGCGGCAAAACACGAGCAAAACAAAAAACTTTTCTCAGTATTTAAGGATGCTGACAACTAACCAACAAGAATTCATACCACCTAATAAATATGAAGATGAAGAAGAAGAAGAAGATGAAGAAACAACAAAAGCTATAAAACAAATGAAATCCTAACTAAAACTAGAACAGCAAAGAACCATGATAAATCGATGTCAAGAAAAGCCCCTTCATGGTAAATACTGGACTAAAAAAAACGCAAAAGAAATAGACAAAGAAAAATCCCAACAATGGTTGAGAACCTCAGGACTCAAAGCAGAGACAGGGGATTTTTAATTGCAGCACAAGACCAAAGACACCTCACCAGATATTAACAAAAACATGTAATGAAAACAAATATTATAAGTAACTGCAGAATATGTGGAGATGGACAAGAAACAATAAATCATATTATCTTTGGCTGCCCAGTCCTGGCTAAGCAGGAATATATTCACAGACATGACAGAGTTGGAGCCTACATACACTGGAAGCTATGACGTCATTATGGAATAACCACAGAAAAAGGATTGTATAGGCACACACCACAAAAGGTCACAGAAAACGAGAAAGCAACCATACTGTGGGATATTCCGATACACGCATATAGAGAATTAAGGCCAACAGACCAGATCATGAAGAAAAACATGATTTCTAAATGATGTATAAGTACCGCCAGATGACAATGTGTCTCTAAAATAAATGGAGAACCTTTCAAAATACAAAGACCTGGAAATAGAAGTAACCAGAAACAATTCCTATCATAGTAGGTGCATTAGAAATGATAACAAATATTCAGACAATTACATAACAAAAACACCAAGACTTACAAATACATATATCATACAGAAAATTGCACTACTAAATGCTGCACACATCCTACGCAGAACACATTCCATACCATAACCATCAGAGCATCACAACAAATCACAGCACATACCCAAGACACACAGAGCTGCGCTCGATAGTGAAGTGAAAGCACGCTATAAAAATAAAACTACTGAATAATGATGATGATAATAATAATAATAATAATAATAATGATAATAATAATAATATAATAATAATAATAATAATAATAATAATAATGATAATAATATTAATGATAATAATAATAATAATAATGATAATAATAATAATAATAATATAATAATAATAATAATGATGATAATGATTATAATAAGATGATAATGATTATAATAATAATAATAATAATAATATAATATAATAATAATAATAATAATAATAATATATAATTAATAATAATAATAATAATAATAATAATAATAATAGTAATGATAATAATATTAATGATAATAATAATAATAATAATGATAATAATAATAATAATAATATAATAATAATAATAATGATGATGATAATAATAATAATAATGATGATGATAATAATAATAATATATAATAATAATAATAATAATAATAATATAATAATAATAATAATAATAATAATAATAATAATATATAATAATAATAATAATAATAATAATAATTATAATTATAATATTAATATTAATAATAATAATGATGATGATGATGATGATGATGATGATGGTGATTTTACAGTGCTTGAAAATTATCATATCTCACTCTTATGGAACTTCACCATTCAAACTGACAGAAAGATAGATGCAAATAGGCCAGACATCATATTGAAAGTCTTTAGACAAAAATCATGCCTTCTCATTGATATGACTGTCCTAATCGATATAAACGTATCTGACATGACCTACCAAATACTGAGCAAATATGTATGCCTTGAAACTGAAATTTGCAAAACGTATAACCTCACCCTAAAACAATACCTGTTGTCATAGGTTTCCTAGTATAGGAAAAGGGGCTGATTGCTAAGTAGCTTAGATACCAGAAACCCCAAAATGGCAGAAATTCGAAATGGAATCTGCCCTACTTTCTATGTAATCTCAACTTCATTAAGAGAAATCTACATAACTTTATTATGGTTTTTTTATTATTCTCTTGTACAATACTATTTACAAAACCAAAAACATGGCTTTCTAGGCATGGAGGATCAATCTTTGGATTTATCGAGCATCTTCACTGTGCTGCATCTTACAGGGACCATTCATTGTTAAAGAAATAATTGATAATGTTGAGGGAAGTTGATAGCCGATAACATCTACGTTTAGGAATTTATTACTATGATTCTATCGAACCCTAAATTAAAACAAGCCAAGATTGTCCTTGCAGATATGAAATCTGACGGAAAGAAAACGGACAAAATGCAAACTAGCATGCAAACTATTCCCCGCCCTTCGTAGCAGAAATAATATCAGCGATTTATAAAGTGAAAACTCTTTGATCGACACTGTTAGACTACATAAACAATATCCACAGAATGTACAATATTGGCAGCTGTTTTGAAAAGGTATTGTATATAACATATGTTGTGATTTTATATATGAAATACGTTAAAAATTATATATGAAATATGTTAGATATATCACATTTTAACATTTTCTGGCAATCTCCTATTTTTCTTTTAGTCGATTAAAAGCTTTCGAGGGTTGTTATACGAGGAGACAATCTGCGTGTGCGAAAGAGTACAGTCTATTATCGCGCAATCACATTTTGAATTTAATTGAATTATCTGCGTTCTTGGTTTGTTACGAGACCATGGAGTCCGCGTGTGCTGCAACAATCAGACAAATTGCGTACAAACGACTCTGTGGTATGACATTTTAATTAGTTACAATATAATTTCGAGAAATGTTGTATAAGAGGGAATCCCATGCAATAATAATAAACGCATTGGGAAAGGATTCGAGTTTTCAGTAAGTGTAAATATTAGCTGAAAATAAAATCGTATTTAAGAATATTACGCAGTTAGCCATTAGAATAATCACAGCAACTGAACTTATCATCAGAGTTTTATAAAGTAATAGCATTAAAGACCCGTCATTGCCGGGTATAGTGCTAGTGCAAGTATATATGTATATATATATATATATGTATACATATTACATGCACATCCATATATATACATCTACGCATAAAATACAAAATACAAAGTTATATCTTGATATCGCTAGTGATAACAATACTCAAAATATATAAGAGACTGGAATTGTTAGCCCGTCTCTTGTAATATCGATCAATTGTATCTTATCCTCCCTCTTGTATAGAAGTGTGGCTACAATCCAGCCTACCTCTACTTCGGGGAGGGGCATTTAAATTTTTTTTCCGGGACGTCCTACGTCCCAGATATAAAGGTATAACTTAAATATTTCCACTTTGCAATTTCGAGTCGAGTACTCCCTTGGACGCTCCGTTGACTCGAAACTTGCTTCTATTGTGGCGAATTTACCACCTCTGATTAGATACCTTTCATAGTCGCACCAAGACACGTTTCGAAGGTGCTTCCTCAATATATTCAAATCTTCTTTTTTCTCTTCATTGCATACTTTATAGACAATAGTCTTTACTTTAATTTAATTTTTTATTATCCATCTAGCCTATTCAATTTCTGCGCGCTAATTTTATTTTTAATTTATTCCCATTCATGTGAAACCACTTATTCAAGTTTAAGTCATTGATACAATTTTATACCAATTGCTATTTTTGCTTTTGTTATGTTACTATTATATTATACTTTAGTTGATTTTAATATTACTTACTACATATAATTCATTGTTATTATTTTTTTATTGTTAAAATGAAAGTATCTGAGATAAAAGAGAAAAATGTTTTTGTTTCACTTTCAACACGTAATACTGGAACAGTGGAGAAGATATGATATTGCTATGGGCTCGCTCTAGGCAAGAAGTTGAACTTTTTTGCCCATGAAACTACATGGACCCTAAGTAAGGCATGTGAAAATTTGAATGAAATTGGTTGTGTAGTTCTCAAGTTTTAGGTAATCATATTGGAGAAGATATGATATTGCTGCGGGCGTGCCCTAGGCAAAAAATGATTTGTTTTTGCCGATGACTCTCCTCGGACCCTAAGTAAGGCATGTTTAAAATTGGAATCAAATTGGTTGTGTAGTTCTAAAGATTTAGGGAAACACACAAACAGACAGACACACGTTCTCAGTTTTATATATATTAAGCGATAACGTAAATATTCTCGCATTAGCTATTGATATTTAATGAGGCATTGTTTGGAAAGCCAGTCCTCAGCTAATAATCGAAAACTAACGGAAACCAAAACTTCTATTAAATCTAGCATTTAGGTATAAATTGAATCGCAATCCTCCGCTGGGAATATGGATGATACGTTCTGGTGGGAAGTGATGGAATGCCGCGTCAGCTGATACCCGTGTGTTTCACGTAAGGATGTTATAAATTTTATATCTATATAAGTATTCGTTGTTTTATTTGTCAGTTTCACAACACATCAAATATTTGAGTTTTATGTTGAAACGTGAAGGAATTTAAAGATCATTCCACGCAAAACATAATCCAAAAAAACTATCTAGAATTAAGTAATATCAGTGAAATATTGCATCGATCTCATTCTAATTGTGTTATATTAAGACTCTGACACCGACTTCCAGACACATCATGAAGACTACAATATCAGACGAATAATAGAATATATCTACTTACAGTGCTTCTTTGTGTATGTTTGTGTTTCTAAGTAATATATATAGTTGAAATATACAGAAAAACGAAAGGCGAAGAGGGGTGTATAAACAGGAAGCGGTTGTATTAATTGATACTACGGAAGAGAGAAAGGCTTTAGCGGCAGTCAGGAGAGTCAATCTTGGCTATATATATATATGTGAGTGTAGGTGTGTGTATGTGTGGTTATACATACATATATATATATATATATATATATATATATATATATATATAATATATATATATATATATAATAGTTATCGCCATACTAATATGGTATTCTTATAAAAATAAGAATAAACTGTCCGCTTATTAGCTCCACGAGGCCATCGCCTTAAGTTAGCTATTTGATACACAAACTGTATCCATATAACCTTCGAACAAGGGAGGTCAGTCGCTCCACACTACTTGATCGACAGCTACAGACGCGTTTCGGGGTATTGCCCCTTTATATGGATACAGTTTGTGTATCAAATAGCTAACTTAAGGCGATGGCCTCATGGAGCTAATAAGCGGACAGCTTTATTCTTATTTTTATAAGAATGCCATATTAGTATGGCGATAACTATTATTGACCAGGAACGCTGCCGTGATCTCTTTTAGAGAGACTTAGTAATTTTAATATTTCTATTATATATATATATTGGCATGCTCGCTTAGCCAGCGGGGTGGCGTCATTCAAAGGCTAAAACAATGCGAACGCATTGTGACCAACGATGTGTAACAACATATGATGGTCTATTCGGTCACGTGATCACGTGATATATATATACATAAATATATATATATATATGTATAACTACAGTCTGTTTCAAAAAATCTAATGACTGCTATTTCCTGTTCAAATGACTTCAAATGTTAACAGCATCGGTAAAAATAGGTCAAAATATTATGGTTAAGTTTGATATGTTTTTAAGTATAGAATTGCATTCACTATAAATGATAATGATATTTGTGTGTTGGAATATGGTCGACCAGAGTCGAACAAGACTGTGCGGCTTACTTTGATGAAGGATTTCACTAAAAGGTCGCCAACGGCCAAAGCGGTTTTGGACCTGGCTCAAAAAATTCAAAAGCGAAGGTTTTCTGTGCCGGTGGAAACGATCCGGATGAGCACTAACATCGGACGAGACAGTCGAGGAGGCTAGCCCGAAACTCTGTGAAAGCTCCAAGATCTCCATATGAAGAACCTGTTTGGACGTCCAGATTCCGCCAATGACAGTTTAGCTCGACCTGATGAAACCCTACAAGCTGAGGTTCATTCAGGCCATAATGGCAGACGACAAGCGACTGCGCAAACAAGGGGCTATGTGAAGGGCTTGGTCTATGCCACCCACACCCTTTCTGAAAACCTAGAGGAACTCGAGCAGAGAATCAATACCGCACTGGAGACTGTGACACAGACATGCTGCCGAGTTTTTGGGAGGAGGTACATTACCGACATGGCGTGTGCCCTTCCTTAGGCGTTGCGAACATTGGACATTTGAGAAATTCTTCATGGAATCTATTTACATTTGAATTCCTGATACAATTTTTGCAGGAATACGTCTATGCTGACCAAATTTAAGCCTGTTTAGTTTCAATTTCTTTTGGCTATGTAATTTCTGTGATGTTTAGATCTCAAAAGATATTAAAGATTTTGTAACGCCCTGTAGGTATATAAATATATATATATATATACAAATATATATATTATATATATATATATATATATATATATATATAAATGTATGTATATATATATATATATATTTGTGTGTCTTGTGATTTATAATACGAGAGCAGTAATCTAATATATATTTCTCTTTTCCCTTACTTTTATAATAAGTTTACACCATAATATTTCTTTTTCTGCAGGACCTCACTAGGATGAAAATAACAATCTTCAGAAATACGACTGAGCCACAGTATCTTCTGTTTATGAGTATGGTTTCAATGAATACCATTAGAGTAACACCGCTAAAATATCACATTGCTTTTCGGTTAATAATGCCTATAGTATCTCAATGAAGCAGAAATGTATCTCTTTAATCGTCCTCGCACTGACGATTAGAACTTCGCCTTTGTAAAAGACTGAGGGTAAATATATTTAAAACGAATCCTAATTAACTGTGCAATATCATGGCAGATCTTAATGCAAATTTGTGAAGACGATCCAGTAGGCAATAAAATACGAATTCGTTACTAAAACATTCA
>NW_021835080.1:7500-32500 GCF_006345805.1 Octopus sinensis | reverse complement strand
AAGAAGAAGAAGAAGAAGAAGAAGAAGAAGAAGAATGACAATAATTATTATAAATGGGGATATCACGAGCATTTCGGTCGAAGAAACTTAAGATCTTATGGGAATGTTCAAGAAGTTAGAAACGTTATCTCTTATATATAAAAAATAAGAAAATGGAGAAATACACCTTAATCAATAATCAACTACCAGAAAAGGTGTATTTCTCCATTTTCTTATTTTTTATATATAAGAGATTATTAATTTGTTGTAAAAACAATTTATCTTTGCCCTTATAATGCAATAAATGAATTAATTGCATCGCAATTCTTAACATTTATGTATTAACTTTGTTGGATGCTCTACTGGCAGTATATTGGATATATGTTATCCCATGGTGGGTTGCACTCACAAAACTAACTAAATTTATATATATATATATATATTATATATATATATATATATATATATATATATATACATACATATATATATAAAATACCTACTTCAGAAGCAAGGAAAACTGATACAAATAGCGGCAAAACACGAACAAAACATAAAATTGTTCTCAGTATTTAAGGAACCTGACAAATACAAACAAGAAATCATACCATTTAACAAATATTAAGAAGAAGAAGAAGAAGAAGAAGAAGAGAAGAAGAAGAAGAAGAAGAAGAAGAAGAAGAAGAAGAAGAAGAAGAAGAAGAAGAAGAAGAAGAAGAAGAAGAAGAAGAAGAAGAATGTTAATATTTATTATAAATGGGGATAGCAAGCTTGAAACTAATAATACAACCACCGAGTTGGAAGAGCATTTCAGTTGAATAAACTAAGATCGTGTGTGAATGTTCAAGAAGTTAGAAAAGTTATCTCTATATATATATATATATATATATATATATATATATATATAATATATATATATATATATAATATATATATATATATATATATATATATACATACATATATATACGTGACCAATACATGGGGATAATTCACATATTACGGCTGCAAATGGAAGTACAAATACAAATATTCCCTGAATATTTCTGCTTGACATAACGGATGTCTACTCGTCTCCAACAAACGTATCAATGCCAAGCTCCAAACTCGTTGTGAACTCTTTGCCCGAAACTTTATAATCTGCATTTAGCTGAGTTATAGGCCAAACATTTTCAATTTTGTACCCCTTGTACGGGTTTTTCCGTAACAACACCACCACTAAACGGCTCACAGCACTGTGAATTCCCCCCTTGGCTGACAGTTTTAGTAGACATCGGCCAAAAGACTACAAAGTCTCGCATATCAAACTAAAGTTCAAAAGGTTGACCATTCTGTTTCAGAGACATCTTTCTTATGTAGGTCGACATCGCAAACCGTAAATCGTCGACTGGTGCCGGCATTAGCAGTACTCCGCATCCATAACAGTGAGGAGTTGTATGCCAGTAACATAGGAGGTGAAATCCACCATCGTCCAAGAACCACAGAAAGCGCCGTATAATTCAACTAATTGCCTAAGAAATTCCAAACAATTCTGCTTGGTCCTCGTTATTATGGGCTCGTCACAGATTTTCAAATTCTGACTTGATGTTTTGTTTCCACCTAGAACCTCTGCAATCAATCGGCATTTGGTCCATCCCATTTAAGCACTAGCTTTGCCACCGTAACTTTCGTGATAGTTATAGAAGTATTGCTCAAGAGCCGATCTCACCGTTAGTATGTTAAAAGGTATGCCTTTCATAAGTGCCACATCTGGAATCCTAACTAGTTCTACCTCTATCCTTCATTTCTCTAATTCTATTTCCTTACTAATACCTACCGCCCGTCTATCTATATACAGGCCTACAAAATAGTCTATCTAGAGGAGGTCGGGAGAATAAGATAGACTTTACCCATGTCCACATTGGCGCAGTCATTAAATCTAGTCAGCACCTGGCAGCGAACTGGTAGTGACCCTGCAGGTTTCTGAGGATTTTATTCCCACCTCTCATATCGTATTAACAGTGAATCACAATAAAAGGAAAGTGCAAGTGACATAGATTATATTAGTAAGGGAATTGAAATATTCACACATAATTTTAGCAATGTGACAGAAATCTTTCGCTGGCATTTCAAAAGTTTTGCTTAAAAAATTACCAGCAGGTTTCGGAATTTAATCTTGTTCCAAACATATATTTCAGTCGCCTCTTGTAGACTTTAGAAAATATTCTCAGAAAATATTCTTAATCTGTAATACATTCAGTCCTCAAAATGCAGGACGAGAAATATATTTATGGGACATTAACACGACGCCCTGGAGACATGAATAAAATGACAGTAGAATTTCCTCATATTTGAAAAACAAAACAAATTATTTGTTTGCGTAATCTTTCTCTTCGTGTTGTTATTTCTTTTCGTTTTTGTCTCTTTCGGTGTTTTTCTTTTTGCTTTTTTAAAACTTTAAACTTTGAAGACTGATTATTTCATTGTATCAACGTGGAAACGCTGGTTGCTTCGTTCAAATTTTGGATACGAATTCCTATAATTTTGAATATCTATTTGTCACTTTTCATTTGGAACTCGACAAGGATTGTCTAATTGTCGAAGTATTGTTCAACCAATAAAACCTCTGATACAGTCGCATCGTGACCATCGTATTGTCTACATACGTTTGTATGATTAGTTATGACAAATCTTTTAAAATATATTCATGATATTGATGGCGATGGAAATAATAATATTAATAAAATTAATAATAATAATGATAATAATAATAATAACAATAATAAAAATAATAACAATATTGTTAACTGGTAAATTACTGAAATATGTCAAGTCTCAATATTGTTAACTGGTCAATTACTGAAATATGTCAGCTCGACAGAAAAATAAGGAAACTGTTGACAATGCATAGAATGAACCACCCTAAGGCAGATACATAACGACTCTATCTGCCAAGAAAAGAGGGAGGCCGTGGTCTTTTGCAACTGGCAATAACAATGAAGATTGCTACAATTGGCCTAGACACCTACCTGAAAAACTCTGAGGACTGGATGTTAAAACTTGTCTCAAAAGATGAAATCAAGAAAGCATCATACCCAGTAACAAAACAGGCAAAGGAATATCTAAGTGAATTCCGAATACAACCAATTTCGGAATTAGAGATAGATATACAAGAAACAAGCACAGAAAAAGCTAGGCGCATGAAAACCCGTGCCAAAACTGCGGTATTAGATATTCTGAATAATAAATGGCAAGAAAAACATCTCTATGGCAAATACCCAAAGAGGGAGAGTGATGCAGATTTTGACAAAGCCCTAAAACATCAATGGCTAATGGCCGCTGGCTTAAAATCTGAAACAGAAGCATTATCATAGCAGCTCAAGATCAATGCCTACCAACAAGAAACTACCAGGCCAACATATTAAAGAACGGCAGTAGCCCAACATGTCGTGTATGCCGGCAACAAAATGAAACCATTGATCATGTTGTCTCCAAATGCAGTCTTCTAGCGCCTACAGAGTACTTCAGTAGGCATCATAGAGCTGCACAATATCTTCACTGGGTAATTTGCAAAAACCAGGATTTGCCCCATGAAAAAACCTGGTGGGAACACAATCCACCTCTTGTGCTTGAAAATGACCACATCTCACTCCTCTGGAACTTCACCATTCAAACTGACAGGAAGATAGATGCAAATAGGCCAGACATTATATTGAAAGACTTGAGACAAAGAACATGCCTCCTCATTGATATGACTGTCCCAATCGATATAAACGTATCTGTCAAGACCTACCAAAAACTGAGCAAATATAAAGATCTTGAAATAGAAATCAGCAAAATGTCGAAGCTGAAGACTAAAACAATACCTGTTGTCATGGGTGCCCTGGGAATGATAGCAAAAGGGGCTGATTGCTACCTAACTCAGATACCAGGAAACCCCAAAATGGCAGAAATTCAAAAGATAGTGCTCATGGGAACTGCTCATATCCTACACAAAATACTCTCTATGTAATCCCAAGGTTTAAAACAAACTTTTTTGTTTATTTATTTAAATTTTTTATTTATTTATTTATTTATTTATTTTTATGTATTAGACATTCACTGGTACAACACCAAAAAAAAAAAAAACCCAAATATATGGCACAGAACTTCCAACCTGTTGTCTCTTGAGGTCTCTGGGTGAGACTTGGAGCCAACTTGTACTGACATAAAGCAAAAGTCAAACATATAATAATAATAATAATAATAATAATAATAATAATAATAATAATAATAATAATAATAATAATAATTATAATAAGTGGAGTATAAATTAAGACATGACAGAATTGGCCAATATCTCCACTGGCTAATTAGTCGGCATTACAATATCAAAACTGCTGACAAGTGGTATAATCACCACCCTGAGGCTGTAACTGAAGGAGAAAATGTAACCATACTGTGGGACTTTCTAGTACATACAGACCGAACCATCGATGCCAATAAACCGGATATTGTTGTGAAAGACCAAAACAATAAAGTTTGCTTATTGATCGACATGAGCATCCCCTGTGATCATAATATCTCAGCGAAAGAGTTTGACAAGCTCAGAAAATATAAAGACCTACTCATTGAAATTGAGAAAATGTGGCATCTCAAGGCGGTTCCAATACCAGTGATAGTAGGAGCACTAGGAATGATCAAGAAGGGAACCGAAAATTATATGAGAATGATCCCTTGCTTACCATCCCTGCAAAAAGTGCAAAAGATTGTCTTAACTGGTACATCACACATATTGAGAAGAGCATTGTCGATGTGAGAACTGTTGCTGCTCATGTATTTTAACTTAACTTAAAAAGAAAAAAAAACGAACGAACTATTGAGTTTGGTTTAATGGCCTACCAATGTATACTATGAGTTTCTTTGCTCTAGTTGTCGGGAAGACACTCAGCAAGAAATGGAAGCAAATTTGAAAGAAGAAAAAAAAGTAATAATGATAATTATAATAACAATAATAATAATAATTATAATAATAATAATATAATAATAATAATAATAATAATAATAATAATAATAATAATAATAATAATAATAATAATAATAATAATAATAATAATAATAATAATAATAATAATAATAATAATAGTAATAATAATGATAATAATAATAAGGTTGACTATTTGCGCAGATTGAGTCTGATTGAGAACGGCGCTATCAATACTTAAGCGATTTCACTCCTTACATATCGAGTAGACTTAAACGCATGGAACAAGAGGAACTAAACAGCCGAGAAAAAGAAGAAATTTGTTAACCTGATATGGGAATCTCCACCCAAAATATGATACACACAGACTGTATTTACCAAGTAAAACTGAGGAAGAGTACTTATTGGAGCGAGTGCAGCATAAAACTCTCAAAAGATGAAAGGCAATGTCGAACCTGGACGAATTTGAAGCTATGTAAAAACAAGGCCACAGAGTAGCTATTATTAGAAAGAAGAAGATCAGGCTTGTGCAGGATGAATGATTGCAAAGATAAAACATTCTACAAGAAATTGAAAACGAATGAAACTGGAAATAGTTCGGTAAAAAAAGAATGCATGAACAATTTCATAGAGATGTTGAAGATACGATAGACAGAGAAAAAAGATGGCTTAGGATGGCTATATGTGATTTAAAATCGGAAACGGTGGCTCTAATTTATGCTATGTTCGCAGTAATCTGTGCTGCCCAAGAGCAAGCACTAAGAACAAGCTACATAAAATACAGAATGGACAACACTGCAGAAAGGTATAAGTGCAGAATCTGTAGACAAAACCGGGAAACCGTACGGCATATTACCAGCCAATGTACGCCACTAGCCGAGAAGAAATATAAGAGACGCCACGACAATGTAGCCAAGCCAGTGAATTTGACATTTTGAAACAAGTATGGACTTGACAAAGCAAAAGCTTGATACGACCACAATCCTAAAGTCAACGTCGAAAATATAGATGCAAAAATCGTATGGGATTTTATGATTCAATGTGACCATGAGATATAGAATTTTAAGCCGGAAATAGTCTTAATTGAGAAAGGAAACAATCTATGCTTATTAATACATATAGCATGCCCAGCTGATACCGACGTATTCGATAAGTAAGACATAAACGTCGAGAGATATGATAGGTTGGCTTGAGAAGTGAAGCCCTTGTGGTCGAGGTAGTAGTCGTATCAATAATTGTGGGTGCCCTGGGAAGAGTGAGCAAAAATCGCGAGAACTACGTGGAAGAAATGGGGGCTGCAATACGGGTGGAAACCGTGCAGAAAACAGCACTGCTTGCAAACGCTCGAATTCTCCGGAAGGTGCCCGAAAGATGGGAGGTGTTACGTTAGTTCACTTGAAGCGAACAACTGACACTAATACATTTCAAATGTTTGAAGTCATGCAAAGTCTACTACTACTACTACTACTACTACTACTACTAACATTACTACTACTACTACTACTACTACTACTACTACTACTATTACTACTACTACTACTAACATTACTACTTGTAATAAATTATGGATGATAGGATTGGCGGTGGAATAAGGATAAGTAAGACCAGGTTTTAGAAAAGATAAGGAACATAAGAGATGCTGTCCAAACAAAAGAATATCTTAAGTGAAAAGAAGAACAGCATTACCATTGAGGATGGAACCATTGTTATTCTGACATTTTTATGTCAGAATAATACACGATATTTTATGAGGAACACTCAGTCATTTAAATATATGTTAGAAATTATGGAAATTACATATATTAGTTTACAACGTAGTAAAAAATTGCTCCTTTAATGAGTTACTGAACATCTGTTGTCTCGGGTCCTTTTTTTATTTTTGAAATATAAATGTTGCACTGATATATGATCACTAAACAAGTGCGTGGAGTTGAATGATTCCGTACAAAGTAAGTAGAAATATTTTGGAAACGTCTCGTTTTTCCATCTCTAATTTTACTTTTGCTCTTGTATGTAAATTAAGGTATTTCTCTCATTCTTCGAAGTGTCCCACCAACGAGGGTATCGATGTTAGATGTGTCAAAACGAGTGTCGTGCATAATAATTCAAATTCCCGTATATTCCACATTCTGTATTACAATATGTATATATATGTGTGTGTGTGTGTATGTGTGTGTGATAGAGAAAATCTGTATCTCTAAGCTGACATCACATATTTTGTCCGTGCTCACTTTCTAATGTATGAGGCTCCTCAGAGAGATGTACCACCTCATTGATAGGCATCATCATCAACATATCTTTCCTTTGCTTGTTTAGACCATAATCATAGTGTGAACGATCTGGAATATTTCAATTACGTAGCTTTGCATTACGTCATTAAAGTTAAATGTTACCAATATAAATAATTTTGTATATTTGTGAGTTATATATATATATATATATATATATATATATATATATATATATATATAGAGAGAGAGAGAGAGAGACATTTATTGATAGATAAATATATTGTTTGACATATATATATGCTTATATATTAATTAATATACATACATATATGTATGTATAAATATATATTTACCAGTGTAAATATCTATCGATCTATGTGCCTCTCCCTCTCTCTCTCACTCTCAATATATATATATATATATAAATATATATATACACACATACATAAGTATGTAGATATGCGTACACATAAATACATATATAATATATATATTCATGTATGTGTATATATATTTATTTATTTATTTACTTTTTACCTATATATACACATAAACACACAATCGCAGACACAAACTCACAATTTTATATAAATATATATATTTATACACAAATATATATACAATTATATATATATGCATATATACAATGCCTTCGACATCGTAACAGTTACGTATACAATTTCAACAGACAAAACTGTCATTCTTTAAACATACGTTTACATGTACATACACAGGTACACACGCGCAGACACGTCTACATACATTGAACTTAAAAACATGCATATATGCATACATACATACATGCATGCATACATTCATACTTACATACATATTTATATATACATGCATACAAACATATGTGTATACATACCTACATAAATGATGGCTGCCCCTCTTTCGAGTATGGCCATTGCACGAAGCTTAACATTTATTGGTACTGTGATTGAATGTGACTTTTTTGCCCAGCTAAAATATCTATAATGTCTTGTACAGAATTGGGAACTAAAACATTTACCGGTTATAGCCGTCTGTAGTTGTAGCTGGTCTTCATGTACCTTTGCTTGTTGTTTAAGTCCTCCTGCCGAATTACACTCTCTTCAGCATGCCCGACAGATATGATTCGTATGGTGTGTTACACCACCACTAGTGACCTTCTTGTCAATCATCTGTCTCGCTTTATGACTACGAAGATGACTCTTGAGTCCAGCTTTACTGTGGCAGGGTCTTCCTCAAACACTGCATGTCAGCATCATAGGAAAACCCTTCCTGATATCCCTCCTTACTTTCTCATGTGCAACTCGAGATTTCTCAAAAGTGGCTGTCCCCTCGTGCACAATCCTTTTCCACCTGCTATACATGCATACATACATTTGCGTAAAAACATGTATACACACGTACAAAAATTCTCACGTGCATCGGTAAATGCACACATACATGAGTAGCTGCATGCATTCATATATACGTACGTATGTAATTACCTATATAAGCGACATATATATCATGAACTAACTCTTATTTTCTCAGATGCAGTACGAAGATTTTTCAGTGTAAATGTTTTGCATTGAAAATGTCTTGACACAAAATTTCAGCTTTGAAGTGAAACTAACGTTTTTTGTGAGTTCTTAAATGTCTTACAACCATCTTCCACGTTGCAGTTGTTTTTTTGGGGGCATACGATCTTAGATCAAGTCACTTCCTATGCAAATACATCTCTCAATATTTATATATCACCTTGATCACTTTTACCGACCAGTCCGTCAGGCGTCCATTTGACACCACTGGTCGCAGCACGCTGTCCACTCCTCTATCGATCACGCTTTTCTCATTAACGTGATCCAAATCGTCCTGCTGAAATCGTAACTCCATCGCAGTGGAGGTCTTCCGCGTGGTTTTTACCGCTCGCGCGGGTACCACTCGTAAGCTGCGTGGTCCCACCGATTATCGGTGAGCCGGGCGACGTGTCCAGCAAATCTATATTTGCTGCGTGTATACTCTGCGATGGGTCTGCAAAAGTTCAACCCCTCCTCCACTTGGTGCAGATTGGGCAACGCGAGCACAGCAAGCCAGCTGTGCTAGCGGCAAACGGGGCTCTGACAGACATCAAGTCCTTAACCGTGGAACAGGCGGATGAAGTTGCCTTAACAACTTAACGGCTGTAAAGACGGACGAAGGCTGCAGCAGACCATCGACTCCAATCGTCTCGGTTTACCTTCCATTCGGTCAAGTTGGTGGTCTGTCAAGTTTACGTGTGCTTTACTAGGCATGCGACCTCAAGCACACGTTAAACAATTTCACGCACATGCGTCTTCGCAACCACTCTTCTTATTCTTTCCAAGTCTTTCGGCGAATGCGTTGGATGACGGGAGCAGGATCGTGAAAGCTAGAGGCTCCTAGTGCAGAACCGACACGGATGCGGTGGTTACATGATTCAGTCGCTCTATCTTTTGGAAGAAGCAGGGAAGATGTTCGGCAGCAGTATCCACGACTGAGCAGCCCTGTTTAGGATCCACTTTGCTCACCCTGAATTGGGAAGGGGCTTAAAAAATATGCCCCAAACAAAGTCTGCTTCACCCCAATCCTGTCTGGAAAACCGCGTTCAGAGGAATCGCCATCATGCGGTCGAAAGTCAAGATCAAGATCCGCAACGCTGAAATTCGGGACCTGGAATGTCAGGACTCTCATAGTTAATACCAACTCAGACAAACCCGATAGGCGAACTGCAATCATCGCCCGGGAACTCCATCGATTCAATTTTGACATCGTAGCTCTCAGCGAAACCCAGAGAGCCGTAGAAGGCCGGATGAGAGAAGAAGGCGATCAATACACCTTTTCTGGAAAGGTTACGATCCCGACCATCAACGGATCCATGGTGTGGGATTTGCAATACGAAACACCATCCTATCCAAACTGACAGAGCAGCCCATCGGAATGTCCGCACGACTCATGACCCTCCGAATCCAGCTTGTCAAAAGTCAGCACGCAACTATCATCAGCGCGTATGCTCCCACCCTTTACGCGGATGGTTTAGTCAAGGAAGAGCTTTACTGCCAGATTGATAGCATTCTCTCTACCCTCCCAAAGGATTACAAGATCATTCTCCTGGGAGATTTCAACGCCAGAGTTGGGAGAGATCGTGAAATCTGGACAGGAACCATCGGAAAGGAAGGAGTGCGAAAAGTCAATGCCAATGGAACTCTGCTCCTCACAAATGTGCTGAACGTAACTTGGTGATAACCAACACCCTTTTTCGCCAGAAGAATCGATATAAGGTCTCATGGTAGCATCCAAGATCTAAACATTGGCATCTCATTGACTATATCATCGTGAGATCCCGAGACCAGCAAGATGTGTTGCTCACCAGAGCCGCCACTGGAGCAGATGAGTGCTGGGCAGATCATCGCCTCATTGCCTCCACCACGAAAATCAAACTCCGACCAAAAGTCAAATATCACAGCAAGGAAAGCAGAGTAAAGAAATTCAACATCGAAGCACTGCAAGACCCAAAAACTCGTGTCGCTTTCCAGCTGCGCCTACAGTTCAATCTTCAAAATAAGACTCCAAATCATCTCGTCGAAGAAAATTGGAGCCATCTGAAAGAAACCATCATCACCGCTGCGAAGAAACCATCGGTCGCAAGAAAAGGAAACACCCGGACTGGTTCGACGACAATGATGAAACTCTCAAAGAACTGATCGACCAAAAACGGAAAGCTTTCATCAGCTCACAGCATGATCCAAAGTCTGCCACTAAACGAGAGTCTTTCAAAAAGTGCAAAGCCGCAGTTCAAAAGACAACCCGTACCCTGAAGAACCAGTGGTGGGGACACAAATCTCGTGAAATCCAGCAGCTAGCAGATGTAAACGACACCAGAGTGTTCTTCAAAGCCACGAAAGAGATATACGGACCTTCCACACGTGGACAGGCTCCTCTGAAGAGTAAAGAGGGAGCGACCATCCTGATACGCAACACCGAAATAGGAGACAGATGGAGAGAACACTTCGATGACCTCCTCAGTCACAAGTCTACCATCGACAAAAGCATACATGACATGATTCCTAAAGAGGCCAAAGATAACTCTCAAGCTCGAATTCCATCCCTCGAAGAGGTCAAAATTGCTATCACAGCGATGAAGAACAATAAAGCCACGGGTCCTGAGGGAATCCCAGCTGAGATCTACAAACTGGGAGGTGATTTTGTGCAACACCAGCTCCACCAAATCTTGGTCAAAATCTGGACAAATCAAGTTGTACCATCCGACTTCAGGGATGCTAACATCATTACCATTTACAAACGAAAGGGCGATCGTTCTAAGTGTGGAAATTACCGGGGTATTTTCTTATTAGCAACTGCTGGGAAGATTTTTGCACGCATCCTGAACAACCGCCTCAAAACGTTGTTAGAGAGGATCCTTCCTGAGACGCAGACCGGCTTTAGGCCATAACGAAGCACAACCGACATGATCTTCATGCTGCGACAGCTACAAGAAAAATGTTGTGAGCAACACCAACCGCTCTATTTGGCCTTTATCGAGCTATCCAAAGCCTTTGATCGTGTCTCGCGATAACTCCTCTGGGATATTCTCGTCCAGTATTGATGCCCAGATAAGTTCATCCCGATCCTCAAACTCCTCCACGACAATATGCACGCCAGAGTCCAGACCGACGGAGGCAGTTCTGAGCCCTTTAAACTCACCTCCGGAGTGAAGCAAGGCTGCGTGATAGCCCCAACTCTTTTTACCATCTTTATCGCGACAGTGTTGTACATCATACGTGATAACCTTCCACCTGGCATCGAGATCTCGTACAGAATAAACGGCAAGCTTTTCAACCTCGCTCGCCTCAAAAGTACGTCAACGACAATGGCGCTAAGCTTGCTAGAGTCCCTATATGCCGACGACAACAGTGTAGCAGCTTACAGAAAGGCTCACCTCCAACTGATCCTAAATGCTTTTCATCATGCATATACTAACGTTAGACTGAGCATCAACATCAAGAGGACTCTACTTACTCTACCAACCTCCTCCCAATTCCCGTGTTGACAACCCGCCATCGATTCAACTCGAAGGAATTCCACTGGAAAATGTGAACCATTTCTGCTACCTTGGGAGCCATCTGTCAGCAAAGGTAGACCTCAGTGATGAAATCAAACACCGTCTGAAGTGTGCAGGAACAGCTTTCGGCAACCTTCGAACATGAGTTTTTGCTGATCGGGACATCCGAACAGAAAACAAACGCATAGTGTACAGGGCAGTCATTATTCCAACCCTCCTTTACGCATCCGAAACCTGGACCCCGTATAGTCACCACCTTAAAACGCTCGAGAAATGTCATCAACGCTGTATTCGGAAGATCCTTAACATCAGCTGGGAAGACAGAAGAACAAACGTCAGCGTGCTACAAGAAGCAAAAATGACCAGCATCGAAGCCTATGTCATCAAAGGCCAACTAAGATGGAGCGGCCACGTGGTTAGAATATCTAAGGAACGACTTCCCAAACAGATCTTCTACTCCCAACTCAAAGACGGCAAGCGTACAAAAGGAGACCAGAAGAAACGTTACAAGGACTCCCTGAAAACGAACCTCAAAAAGTGTGACATCGAATTCACTAACTGGGAGGAAACGGCAAAAAACAGACCACTCTGCAAAACCACCATCTATGAAGGAAAAGCGACTTTCGAGTCGAAAATGTCTGCAGAGCTGGAGGAGAAAACACGACGACGGAAGGAGCGCCAACAACAAACACGTGCGACTCTCCCTTCTGGCACTAGATGTCCGCACTGCGACTGATCTTTTCAAGCAAGAATTGGTCTTATCGGTCACCTACGGACTCACCAGTAAATTTGCGCGAAGACCATCATCCTGGACCTTGTGGGATTGCCATTATCATCATCACTCTGCGATGACATCTCTCACGGCGGATTTCTTTCTGATGATCTCGCTACTGATGTGCTCTCTCAACCAGATACAAAGCATTGAGCTTTCCATGGCTCTTTGAGACGTTACCAGTCATTGCTCTTCTCTCTTTGTTGTAGCCCATGTTTCACAGCCATATAACATTGCAGGTAAAACTGTACTGTTGATGAGGTTGGTACGGGTGGTCCTGTCCAGCCTTCCCTTGAACACATCCCTTATGCCATTAAACGCCATCCTTCCGGCCCTTACTCTCCGTGAGATCTTCTTTTCGATATCTCAGCACATATTCACTTCTTGTCCCAGGTAGACATATTATTTTACATCCTCTATTTCTTCACTACCGATCAAAATTCGCTCTGTTGGTACGTTGTCTAACCGCATGAACTTTGTTTTCATGCGGTTCATCTTGAGACCTACTGCAAAGCTTTTGATGTCGAGCTCTGTAAGCATGGTCTGAAGCTGATTCGTGTTTTCAGCGATGAGTACGATGTCGTCAGCGAAACGGAGATGGGTGAGGAGCTCGCCATTGATGTTGACACCGCCTTGCCAGTCTATGCCTCTGATGATCTGCTCGAGACATGCGGTGAAAAGTTTTGGGGAGATTGTATCTCATCTCTCGTACGGCACTAGTATGGGTGATGACAGTAGAGCTATGTCGGTGGTGCATCGAGAATTCGCTTCCCTGAGCAGCTGCGCATATTGCTCTTCGACTCCTTGCCTCCGCAATGCAGAGGCATATATATTGGGAGAGTGTACGAAAAATAAACAAAAGACGAAGACAGGTGCACGGGTATCGTTATAAATATAGGTGAAGTCTACTCAATAGTCGCTGCAGCACAATCCTAATGCGTTGACAAAGCAGTCCATTTCCTCTCATGTCCGCAGTGATTTTCAGCGATACAAGGTTTAAAAGCATCCGTCTTGTGAGCTTACAAGCTTTCAGCTGAGTTCATACTCTGATTTCATAAACATTGGAAGTTAGACGTATGAATATTATTGTAGGCAAATTCAGAAATTTACTACCTTTGCTCTGCAATATATGCGACACTAAACTGAACGAAGTGTACTTATGAGAACAAGCCTTGCTAGAAATAAGTGTCAAATTAAATGAATAGTCGCAGGACCAGTTTCTTAATGGGATGACAAGGGAGACAAGACCCACTTTAGTCGTAGATACAGATAATAGATAGTTTAGCATTGTGATGCTTGACACATCATAAAGTACATTGCTGGATCACAATACGCTTTGGTTTCAAACTATCTCGCCTTGTCAGCCGTTAAGTTTTCCACTGGCATCATTCACTTATTTTATAAATGGCAAATATGGAAATTATAAATAATTTGGGAGGCTACATCGCAATTAGCAGAAATGTATACGCTACTAATGAGAACAAAATGCAATAATCACCACCAGTATTGCTAGAAATGATTGTAAAAACAAATGAATAGCCACAGTGTCATAATCTTATTAAAGATCGCATATACGGCCAGAGATTCGACGATTTCGTATGTTGAAGCTTGACGCAGCTTACCGATCATCCGTGAATTTCTAACAACTGGCTTTTCATCTTAAAAGATTTAACTTGAAAATATACGTGGATTTTATATAGATAAAAATCAAAATTATAGAGAATATAGGTGGTTTCTTAGTTGTTTCCCAGGTGAAGAAAGAAATAAGTACGTATCCAAACGTACCTTACGCTATCATATATACATAGAGACATCAATGCATTTAAATATTTTCGAAAGTTGAACTTTATACGTCTTGCACTTGAACTAATTTTAATGGATACTTACTTTTAATATTTTTACTTTTGGAATTTAAAGTACGTTGCATATATTACAATATACTAAAAGTTATATACTTTAGTTAGTGTACTAAACAATGTAAGTATACTATCCATATAGTATAGGCAAGGAGTGGCTGTGTATTAAGTAGCTTCCTTACCAACAACATGGTTGCGGTTTCTGTCCCACGGCGTGGCACCTTGGGAAAGTGTCTTCTACAATAGCCTCGGGCCGACCAAAGCCTTGTGAGTGGATTTGGTAGACGGAAACTGAAAGAAGCCCGTCGTATAGATGTGATATATATATATATATATATATATATATATATATATATATATGCGTGTGTGTGTGTGTGTGTGTATGTGTGTCGTGTATGTTTCTGTGTCTGTGTTTCTCCCACTAGCATTGCTTGACAACCGAATCTTGTGTGTTTACGTCCCCGTCACCTAGCGGTTCGGCAAAATAGACCGATATAATAAGTACTGGGCTTACAAAGAATAAGTCCCGGGGTCGAGTTACTCGACTAAAGGCGGTGCTCCAGCATGGCTGCAGTCAACTGACTGAAAAAAATAAAAGAGAGAGAGAGATATGAATTTTCCTGCCTAGTTATTCAGATTACCTCTTGGTTCTGGGAATTATTTTACTAATCCATTTCCAAACTGTTCCACCCACCTGATCTTAGTATTTATAAAGGTCTTTATGTAAGTAGCCCTTCTAATTAAGTGCAACTAAGAAACAATAATATCATGTTTGGATTAACCCTAAAAACTTTTAAGAATCTATATTATACATCTTTGTTTATAATTAATATATAGTTATCATGTCTAAGAAAATCAATAATCCTTTAGAGAATGTCATGTAAAAATCTTTAGACATGCTAACTTAGTAAATAAACCATTTTATACTTTAAATAATTGAATTATTATACATTTTCTATAAGACTTCCGTTTTGATATTAAATAGGTATATATATATTTCATCATGATTTTTGTGATTAAGCTTTTTTATTTCTTTTCAATTGCGTTTTACCCTACCTGAACTTTTTATTATTTTATAAATACTACATTTTATGATATAAATCTAATATTTGTACACCTAGAAAATCTTACTTAGCCTACATATAACAGTACGGGTATCTTCTCAGGTCATAATAAACTGCTTAGGTTATACTTTGATTAATATATAGTTAGCATGTACTTTAGACTTAGTATACTTTATTAATACCAGTAATTGCCAATGATCAATCTTCATAGATTCCATCTAATAAGTTAAGATTTAAGAATATAAAAGAAATAAATATTTAACTATTTCTATGTAATTGCTTTCCACATTCTATTGTGGTAAAGTTTTGTATATACTAAAAAGTCTTCAAACGTTTTATCCTTTTGGTTGTAATATTCTTCTTAATAATCTTGATAACCCTCAATTTTTTAAATGTACACAATATAGCAATATAGTTTTAAATTATTCAACTATAGTTCCCCATGATAATATTAACTCTGGTTTTACTAAAGTCTCGCTCATTTAATTGATAAATATTTTCCTTTACCAAATCTCATTATATGTCTTCAAAGTAATCTTGACAATTTTATGACTATACCCACTATGATTTCTGTCAACTCCCTCAGCCCCATTCCCCATTTACTTTGCTTTCGATTTCGATATTTAAAGATTTGATATACAAAACTATAAATTAGAACTGACTACAAAAAACAGTGACAAGATAGGTCTCTAACAAGATTTTTTTCCTGATAACTTGCTAGCTTTTAAGCCGAAGTGAAGACAGAATGATCTTCGTCGCTCTCCTTTCCTTCTTGGATGTTTTAGTTAAAATTATCCTAATGTGTCCATCTGTTTTAATTTAATTCAATTCTATGTAATTTTGCTGCAGAGGATTGCTCTGCATTTAAATGGATGTTGTGGTTGAATTGTTCATTTAAATGGAGTTGCTTCAATCGATTGTACTGCATTATCGCAGGATATCCTGTTGCTAAATTTTGATTTCAATCATCTTACGTTGGAACTCTATGGATATTACCGTACTAAACTGTAGAGATGCGACGCCCGTTCCCCCAACATCCGAACTCGGAGTTTTATCAAGGCTACCGAATAAGTGTCACAAAATACAAACACTTATATATATATATAGTATGTGTATTTATATATGTGTGCTGCGAAAGAAAGGCCTTTTATGTATATTTTAAGAGATGCATGGAGAGCATTCGCTGTTTTCCACTTCCAAAAAGTTTCAACGCCAGGGAATACGAAAGCAAGACTAGCATATGTGGATATTTCTATTCAAATATAAAACGCAAAACTTCCTCTAACTAATATTTAATTACAAATTATTTAAATAATTATTTCTTTGCCGATAACATATAAGAAAAAATGTTGCCTTTAATAAACGAGGGAAACATGACACATCAGGTGAGGTTGTATGTATCTAAAGTGCTTTAAAATTAAAATCCTAACAGTTGCCATTGTGTTTGACACGAATAACAACGATGAAATATGCTCTACTACTTCTCCTTTTAATTCTCCTGCAAGGTAAGTAAAATCCATATCATTTCACTTCATCTCGCAACGAGTGACGTATCCATAATCTCTCAATACGTATATATGTATACCCGTCTCTCTACCACCCTCCCCACCTCTCTGCCTCTCGTTCTCTTCTCTCTCTCTCTCTTATGTCTATATATATATATATATATATATATATTATATATATATATTATATATATATGTGTGTATCACCGTGAACGCCGTCACTGACCAGGCTATCGGATGCTTCTATACCTCGCTGATCATCATACGCTTCGCATTGTTTTTACTTCAATGACGCTATCCCGTTGTATAGGAGAGGAGGCCAACAGGAAAAAGAGCGAGAGAGCGTTGTGGCGAAATATTTCAGCAGGTATAGCCACCACCTCCTGCCGTAGCTGTCTCCACACACACACACACACACACGCACACTCACACACACTCACACTTACACACACAGACGCACACATATATATATATATATATATATATATAGACACTTATATATAGATAGATAGATATAACAAATACACATATTTTTGTGTCTATGAATTTATACGCATGTATATATACATACATTTTTTTTTCTTTTTGGACCACGCACCACCTGCCCCAAAACGGAGGTACGCAGATGCAGTGCGTGCTGAACCAACACCAGCATGTTATTAAAAGGCAGCTGCTGAACATGAATCTTTTAGTGCATGGCACAAAATATTGTACTTCTTATGGGATACCTCAATCTGCCAATGTCAGATGGGCGAGGGCTTTTCCCTCCCAGGAATAACATGATGCGAACAAAGACAGGCGAGGCACTCCTGAACCTCATCAACACTCTGTACACGTAGCAAATAATACTCCACCCAACCAGGGCAGGTAACATACTGGATCTCTGCTTCACAAATAATATGTACATCATCACCAATGGGAAAGTGACAAAGACACTACTCTCGGATCACAACATGGACGGGCTGACCAACTAAGGGCCAAAGGAAAGCATGGACATGCAGTCTACAAGAAACACTCGCAATCTTTCCAGCTTTAACTTCCATAATTTAGAAAGACATCCTGAAACAAAACTGCCTGAATATCTCTCCTCGCTAGACATCGACATGAATCTTTAACAATTCATGTCTGTAATGCAAGCCATAGGCTACAAATGTGTCCCAGAGAGAAAGGCCACTGTACACAAGAACATAATTCCCAGAGAGAGGAAATTCTAATGAGACGGCGTACAAAAGATTCAAATCGTCTAAACGAATTAAAAGCAGTGAAACGTCCCGACTGAAAATAAAAACTGTTGGAAATTGAAAAATATCTGCAACTCTCCGATGAAAAAGAAACAGCAGAACGAAGCCTGGGATATAGACAACATAAAATCTAACCTCAGAGCTTTCTACAGGTATGCCAAAGAAACAGCTACGGTGCACTGAAAGATAGGGCCACTCCTTGAACATGATGACACACTCAAAGGAAATCCGATGAATGTAAGTGAAATACTGAATGAGCAATTCAAAAGTATTTCACTCCACCCTAGGGCATATTCAAGTCAGCAATCCAACTGACTCCTTTACAACTGCAGATATAAAATCAGAGGCAGCGATGATTGATTACATCAATATAAAGGAAGACGATGTAATAAAGGCTATAGTTGAAATGAAAACAAACTCAGCTACTGGCCTCGATGGATTCCCAGCAATCCTTCTAAAAGTATGTAAGAGAGTCCTAGCAAGACCACTGCAGTTCCTCTTTCAGGGCTTCCTCGCAACTGGCAAACTTCAAAGGAAATTGAAGGAAGGTAAAATATGCCCTATTCATAAAGGAGGTAGCAGAGAGGAGGCCAAGAACTACATACCTATCTCTCTGACCTCACACATCAGCAAGGTCATAGAACGAATAGTCAGATTGAAACTATTCACCTTTCTTGAAGAAAAGGACTTGCTTCCTGACACCCGATATGTTTTCCGACCAGGAAGAAGCTGCCTAATTCAGCTTCTACAACACTATGACTGGGTGCTGAAACGACTGCTAAACATGTCAAATGTGGAAGTGATATATCTCGACTTTGAAAATGCCTTTGATAAAGTCGTTCATGGAATGCTATGTCACAAACTGCGTGATCTTGGCGGAGTAGGAAAATTGGAAATTTGTCTTCATGACTTTCTGAAGGATAGAAGCGAGGACGTAGTAGCCAATGGGGCCACTTCCATTAACACGCAAAAAGTGAGCGGTGTTCCGTAAGGCACAGGTTTGTGACCACTGCTGTTCATAATGGCCCTCACATACATGCCCTCAGCCACGCAGGGGACCACCATCACAAGTTATGCAGGTGATACAGAAGTTTCACTGGCAATACTGAACTCTGAAGATACTATGCACCTGCAATATGACCTGGACAAAATATACAAGTGGGCTGAGAAGAATAACATGCAGTTCAATGCTCAAAATTGTCAAGGTTTATGCTATCAGTATGCAAAACTAAATGCAATACCCAATAAATTCACTGGACCTGGAGTGATTGCAATCCCAGAGGCATAATCAGTGCGAGACCTGGGTATTTACATGAGTGATGATGCAACCTTTCATGTGCATGTTTCTAAATTGGCAATGAAATTTAGGCGGTTGGCAAGATGGATTCTTAGAACCTTTAGAACAAGAGACTAGGAAACTATGATGGTCCTCTGGAGGACACTTGTCCTAAGCCACTATGACTATTGCTCACAGCTATGGTCACCATCCAGTGTCACGTTAATCACAGAACTTGAGGCGATCCAACGAAGCTACACGAAGAAGATAGCCTCTGTGCAGCATATAAGCTACTTGGAAAAAGTATTCCTTAGAGCGTATGCGAGAAAGATATGCCATAATATACATCTGGAAGATCCTAGAAGGACTTGTTCCAAACTTTGGCATCGAGATTTACACAAATGCTAGAACTGGGCGCCACTGCATAGTGCCAAAGTCTCCAAGTTTGCCATCAATATGTAGGACAAGATAGTGTGATAACCTGGGCTTCAGAGGCCCACATCTCTTCAATATCCTCCCAAAGAACCTGAGAGATCTGCAATGGGTGGATGCAGATGTCTTTAAAATAAAACTGGATCTCCTCCTGTTAGGTGTTCCAGATGAACCAACTTTACGGCAGGAGGTGCAGATGAGGGCAGCTGCATTGAACTCTCTCATGCACAAAATGGCAATTGCTAACAAGCATTCGTGAAGTAAAATCAAGTAGCAACACCAAATGGCGGTGCACCAGCATGGCCACAGCTGCTGAGCTGAAAGTAGATAAAATAAAAAATAAATATGTGTGTTTATATATATATATATATATATATTATATATATATATATATATATATATATAAAAAATATATATATATAAAAAATATATATATATATAACCAAAAAATAAGCAACAAGAATGGATCGATAGTTTAGTACAATTGTTTCCTACTATAACAATTTATTAAAGCTGCAAATATTACAGTAAATATAATGTTAAGTAATCTTCAGCTAAATTTCATATAGGTTTTCCAAACATGTTAGAGAGTATAAATATACTTATAAAGTTATAGATGTGTGCTCAAGGAACTTGAAGGAAGATTCCAAGCAGACCATGTATGCTTTCCAACAATACAAAGTTCTTAATTTAATTGGTGACATCCCAGAGAAGGTATCTAGTGTACAAACCAAATCATATGAATAAAAATACTGACCAGTGCATAAGTAACTTTGAAAAACCAATCTAGATAAATCTAAAAAACATACAAACAAAAGAAATACGATTAATAACTCTGATGAGATCAGTAATAATACATCTCACCCTAACTCTAATTTAAGAAAATATAAAAAACAATATCATCTGTCTAAATATTCCTTTCAACTAAGCGGTTTTATCGAATATATACAGTAGATTCAAATCTATACTAGAAAATATTTTGCCACCTCCCTCTCATAAATATCATAGAACAATTTCTAAGAGAACAGTTAGGATTTCTTATTCAACCCTCCGAAATATGTCCACTATAATAGCTAGAATTAATAGTAAAAACATTAAGTTAGCCAGGAGTAGTAAGATTAGTATGAACATGAATACCAATAATAATTGTAATAATAATATCAATAATAAGAATAATAAGAATTATCAAAATGAGAGCAACATCAACAACAATAATATCAGTAACATTAATAGAAATAATTATATTAATAAAAAATGGATAATATAAATAGAAATAATACCGAAAATAATGATAACAATTATATCTATAGCAGAAATAATTACTTGGATATAAATATTAATAATAATAATAGCAATATCAATAATGTAGATAATAGAGATATTGTCATGGTGGATCTAAATGATAGTGTAAATGGATCAATGAATAGTAACCCTACTTTGGATAACAATATTACCATATAATGAAAATAATAGCAGCAATGTGAGAGATCTGTCCTTAAATAATTCTAAATTTGAAAATTATCCCCCTATTTGCAATTGTAGGATTAGGTCAAATTGTCCGGCATCTGGTCGTTGTTCTGTGTCCAAAATGTAATCTATAAATATACTATAACAACTTCTAATAATAACTTTTTCTACCTAGTTTGTACTATTAATTTTAAACAGAGAATTAACAATCATCTTTCCTCTTTCCGATTAGATCATAAAGCAGGTTGCACTACACTTTCCAGTAAAATTTGGGAATCAAATGTACACATGTATACAATAATATTAAATATAACCTAAAATTGGAAATAGTTAGAAGGGCAATACCTTATAGAAATAATAAGGTTGGCTGTCAACTCTGTTCTATGGAGACCTATGAAATTTTAAAATATAGAACAAAATAAAAATCTACTAAATAATCGTATAGAATCGGGTTTTTGTCTTGTATTCATTCAAAAATCAAAACTTTAAAATATTTTAAATATAAATTTGTAGGTTCTCTTATTGTTGCTGTTTCTAACTGTATCTTTTTAATATGAAAATAAATAGTAAATGTACTATGCTAATTTTTAATTGATATTATAGTCAACTTAATTAACCTAACTTAAATTAAAAAATTACTAATTCTGCAAATTCTATTTGAAATTTAGCATGTAATTCTATTCCCTTAGTTATACATTGATTTTCACTATAAATTTGAATAGGTACACTTCCCCTACCATTTGCTATTGATTTCAATTGACCTCTAGATTGTTGACCTAAATTCTATCTTACCATATAAAAATAAATGTTGAAATATAAACAAAAATAAATGAATAGACTTCTATTCTAGTGTTAACCTTAATTTTCTTACTGTATCTTTCTCTACCGATAACCAATGGCCCCTATAGTGTTTTCCTTTGATCTCCCACTATTAATTCTGATGGCTTTCAGTTGAAAGCTAGGGGTGGTCAACCTTACAGTTCTCATAAGAATTTAAGATTCCTTCCACATTGACCTAGATTTTCTGTCACCATAGAAATAGACTGACCTTTCTTTTTAGTATCTATGTTTCTTTTACACACCCTTATATATTTTTCTCCTTCTGTTCTTTTCTCTAGCTAGTCAGTTTCCTTGACCTACCCCGCTATTATTCCTACTACTATAGAAATTTGTTTACAACAGTTGGATGCGAACAAAATCATGGCCTGATTGGCATCTTTCTTCATGTTTCCTGAAATTTATATCCACATCTTTATGAGTATATTTACCTTCACTTGGATGTCACTAATTAATTAAAGAACTTTGTATTATTGGAAAACATATATGGTCTGCTTGGAATCTTGCTTCAAGTTCCTTGAGCTCACATTAATAACGTTGTAAGTATATTACACTCTCTAAGAGGTTTGGAAAACATATATGAAATTTAGCTGAAGATTTTTAACTTTATATTTGCTGTAATATTTGCAGCTTTAATAAATTGTTATAGTATGAAACAATTGTACTGAACTACCTATCAATTCTTGTTGCTTATTTTTTGGTTAAAACCACCCCATATAATTTATGGGTAACCCCATAAACAAATTCTGTTGTATCAAAATTAAATACCATATTAATTTTGAATCTATATATATACGTATATATATATATATAATATATTATATATATATATATATATATATATATATATGTAAAACATATATATATACATATATATATATATATATATATAATATATATATATATATATATATAAAAAATATATATATATATACATATATATATATATATATATATGAATATATATGGCTATGTGTATATGGATATATATATATATAATATATATATATATATATATATATATTATATATATATATAGTATATATATATATATATATATATATATATATATATAATATATATACATAGTAACAAGGAGGATATTTTAACCTCATAATGTATTAATCAAGATAAAGTGGTTCAATATATCATATTTTCTAGAGATATTCCTCAATGAATATATAAGAAAAAATATCGAAACCAGTCAAGCAGTATTATCTACTCAAACAGAATATTCTAATGTATAATAATCGATATCTAATTAATGAAGTTGCTAATTAATTAATAACTTAATTCCTAACAATTGGATATTTCTGTTTTTTTCTCGATTATAATACTGATTATAATAATAATAATAATAATAATAATAATAATAATAATAATAATAATAATAATATAATAATAATATAATAATAATAATAATAATAATAATAATAATAATATTTAAAATAATAATAATATAATAATAATAATAATAATAATGATAATAATATTAATAAAAATAATAAGCAAATGGAAGTCTCCAGGAAAGGATAAAATCCCTAACTTCTGGCTGAATGCCTTCCCAGAGAGCCATGAACTGCTAACAGAACTTTACAATGATGTTTTGCAACAACCTAGTAGGATGCCACCTTGGCTAGTTAATAAGTTAACATTCCTGCTTCCAAAAAGTGAAGAAACAAATGAACCCAAAAACTATAGACCCATAACCTGCTTATCAACTATATATAAAACACTGGTGGGAACACAAACCACCCCATTCCTAGAAAATGACCACATCTTAATCCTCTGGAACTTCACCATTCAAACTGACAGAAAGATAGATGCAATTATGCCAGACATCATATTTAGAGACTTCAGACAAAGAACATGCCTCCTCAATGATAAGACTGTCCCAATCGATATAAACGTATCAGTCAAGACCTACAAAAAACTGAGCAAATATAAAGATCTTGAAATAGAAATCAGCAAAATGTGGAACCTGAAGACTAAAACAATACCTGTCACCATAGGTGCCCTGGGAATGATAGCGAAAGGGACTGATTGCTACCTAACTCAGATACCAGGGAACCCCAAAATGGCAGAAATTCAAAAGATAGTGCTCATGGGAACTGCTCATATCCTACGCATAATATTTTATATGTAATCTCAAGGTTTAAAACAACAAAATTCTTGTTTTTTTTAGACAGTCACTAGTAAAACACAGAAAGAAAATAAAACAAATATATGGCACACTAGGCATAAGAAGAACATGAACTTCCCACCTGTTGTCTCTTGAGGTCTCTAGTAGAACTTGGAGCCAACTTGTACAAATATAAAACAAATATCAAACATCGTATAATAATAAT
>NW_021835080.1:0-5000 GCF_006345805.1 Octopus sinensis | reverse complement strand
ATAATAATAATAATAATAATATACTAATAATAATAATAATAATAATAATAATAATAATAATAATAATATAATAATAATAATACTAATAAAATAATAATATAAAAATAATAATAGTAGCAACAACAACGACAATAACTACATCGTACACTACCTTGGGAATGAGAAAATAAGTTTCGACATTGCCCCACAAACCAGATGAAGCCCGGAGTGTATATCAGCCGATCGTTGTGTTTAATAATACAGAAGAATGAAGACAATATCTGTCAAATATATTAATAATGAAGATTAAAGAAGTGTACTGATATAAGTAATATGATTCACAAAATGTTCTTCGATTTCAAGGTCATGTCGCAGCAAAATTCTGCTATATTTCAGCGGTAACAATATGTCCTGATTCCATCAAAAAATATCCTGTAAGAAGCCCGGATCGTCACTATTGCGAGTAACTATGCTTGTTTTCAACGATTATTTCTCATATTTTTCTACATAAATTTTGTAATTAATAATACTTGAACTTTTCCTATATTTTGTGATATGATGCCTAGCTCTTTCTATTATTAGACATAATATGTGTCTGTGCGTTTGTACGTGTATATTATAATACATATATATATATATATATATATATAATATATATATATATATATATTATTTAATATATTATTTATGTGTGTGTGTGTTGCGTGCGTATGTGTGTGTATATATATATAATATATATATATATATATATATATATAGTATATATATATATATATACATATATATATATATATACATATATATATACATATAATATATATATACATATATACATATATATATATAATAATATATATATATATATATATATATGAACATCTTGATATACAAAGTGAAAAAATAATAATTCAATAATTAAAAGCTTTAAAATTTTAAAAATACAAAAAGCTCTTATAAGTCATTAAATTGTAATCAATAAAAACGTTTCAAATATAGACAATCTCTTTAAATAATGAACCATATAATAAATATACTTGTGTAGTATCTATAGATTTTATATATCAATCTACAACAAAACTGACTAACTAAATATCAATAATATAATACCTAATTAACTTAAATTTTGTATTACAAATTCATAATCCACCTGTATATCAATATATTATAAAATATATTATAATATATATATATAATAATATCGATAATAATATGTTAATGGAAAGTAAAAACCTATCAAACCAAATTAAAGAGAGTTGCTAAAATATTAGAACCAAAGAACAATACACTATGAAGAGGTACAATCACAATCAACAGTCCTCTACAAACAATGAATAATAAGAACATAATAAAAACTATCATAGTCGAAATCATAGCAAGAACTAACTAATATTCATAATCGAAGTAAATTACTAGTCCAACGATTCTGTTAATCTATCTACTTTTAAAATGATAAACTTCTAATTGATCAACTCAATCGATTCCATTCATGAAAAATACAATCAAAATTTGAAATATTAAAAATAAACTCAAATCCATTATATAAACCTCGTTATATTAATATCTATGTACAATATCTATAGGTTTAATATATCACACGATAAAAAGTTATACATATATGTTATATTAAAATAAAACTATTTATTTTAAATAATATTATTTAATGAAAGTATTATCTAATTATTATAAGACACATAGTCTAACAACATAATTCTCAAATTAAATAATATGTAAACGTAACATCTTTTATAACAATTAAACATCGGACGTAAAAAATACTATAAAAAAACTACAAATAAATAGAAATATTACATCAAACAATAATAATATCAACAAAAATAATAATTTCAAACACACAACGTTTCAATATTCAAATGAAATAGGGAAACTATAAAAATCAGACTTAGCGTTAGCGGGGAATGAAGAGTAACTGATTTTTAAAAGAAATAAATAGTTAACGCGTTTATAAATAATCGCTTGGATACATTGTGCAAAGAAGTTGAATAAATCCACAATGAACGTGGCCAAACTTTTAACAATGAAAAATACGTAAAAATCGTTTATAAAGTTTTTTGCGTGGAATACAATATATATTCACTGAACATGGCGAAATTATTTTCAATGAAAAATACAAAAACACGGGAAACCTTAGTCCCATGTTCTAAACAATTTGAGAAAATCACAACTTATGGAGAAACTAATATAAACACACCTAAATAAATATAACAAACACCTATTATTATATCAATAATAAAATTAATACTAGTTAAACATTGACACCCGCCTAAAAGAACATAAATTCAAACGAAAAAAATAACATTACTGAGTTAATTTCAGAAAATCACTAGATTATAAACGTAAAGAATAATTCTTAGCGTCTATAAGAACTCGTGGAGACGTTGCAAGGAAAAATAGAACATAACTATTAATGAAAAAGGCTAAAAAAAAATTATTAATGGAATACGGGAATTATCTAAACTTCATGAATCAAATAAAATTAATAAAAGTACTAATAGTAAAATAGTACATTAAGAATTACTTGTTCATCATCATTACCCGGATCCTATAACAAGCCATACGCGATTATAAATATTATTATCATTAAAATTATATTAATTAAAATAATAATTAACGTTATTTATATCATTATAAATTATTACCATCACTAACAAAATCCAAACTACAACAAACTGCCAACTAACGTCAAATTAATTCACAGCTGCATATATCCTACCATTCAACCCTCCCTAAAGACTGCAACATATGAGGCCCAAAGCGCATATATATATATATATATATATATATATATTATATATTATAATATATATATATATATTATATTTGAAATATTATATTATATATGGATATCTAGTGGATATGTATTTGTAATACTAAATTTAAGTAATAGATAAATATATTGATATTTAGTCAGTTTTGTGTATATATTGTTCTACAAAGTCTATTGATACCCACACATATATTTATTATAGGTTAGCTTATTTAAGGAGTTGTCTATTTCTTATTTTGATACAAATTAAGGATTTATAATCGCTTTGTATATTATATTAATTTTAAAGTATTTAATTATTGAAGTATTATTATATTTTTTGCTTCTGTATATTTAGGATTTTCATACATATATATATATACATATATATAGATCCATATATTAATAATTATATATATATATATATATATATTATATAATATATATATATATATACATATAATACGTATATATGTATATGTATATATATATATATATATATATATATATATATATATTTATTATATAGATATATACTAGCTTAAGTCGATACGAACTACGCGTGGGTAATGTGTTTGCTACTTTTGGTTGCTTCCCTTCCTTATTTATCACCACATTCTCCCTCTTTTTTCTCTCTTTACTTTCCCACTCTCTGCATTCTACTTTCTCTCGGATTCTCCCTCGCTTTCTTTACTCTCTATCTTTCTCTATCGATCTCTCTCCATTATAAACAACAAAAGATCTTGAGTAAGTTGAGAACAAAATATTTTGAAAGATCAATCATAAAAATCAGTCAGTGACACGGAAACATCAGCTTCAGGGCAGACAGCTAAACACTAACATTTAAAAGGACAGACGAACTTGTGACTGAATAATAATTAAAAATTATCGCCAACCAAAGTTTGAAGGGATAGAATCTGAGGATAGTAGAGTCACTCTGGCTGGCATTTCTTAACGACGGACAGCAACGTAGTAGCAGGTTAACGACTGGTGTAAAATTTTGTATATACACTTTGTATATACATTATATATACATTATATATACATATTTTTATATAGAACATACACACACCCACATATAAAAATTAACCCAATAAATATCTGATTCATAATATTTGTTCTCATGATTGTGTGGTGGTCGTAGCAATGATAATTCTCTCTATGAATGCAGACATACGTAGAGAAAGATTGTGTGAAAGCGCTGTCAAAGGCGGGGAGGGGTTAAGATATAGGACTCTGTGAAACGGCGTTATATATAATAGGGGTGTATATGGTCAGTTTTTCTCAGTAAAGATTAAAAGAACGAAGAGCGCATTTACATTTAAGTTATAAAATATGAATACTTACTTTTTGTAATGGACAGTTAAAGCATGGATAAAATGTGCTCTAAGTATAGCTTAGAGAAATGGAAGACAGCAAATGAGGGATTATGTTAAGGATTTTAATATTTTCAGTAAACTAAAATGTTAAAAAATAAATCTTAAAAACAGAAAGTTATCAACAGAAGGCAAACGAATTATAAATATTTTTCTTTTAGGTAAAAAGGTTATTTAGTAATCAGAAAATTACCCGAGCATGTGCCATCCTCTTTTTCAATTTCCTCACTCTAGCTCGGTGGTCTCATAAGTTGGAGCGCTTACGCGTAGGCATATTGAGAGGCAAATCTCAAAAAAGAAATATTTGGAAACCTAAAGTTGATTTGGTTTAGAATGAGAAAACGAATAATATAGTTAAGATGTAAATATTTCACAACTGCAAAATTTTTGAAATTTACACAAAGAAAATTTTTAAGGACTTTCGGCTTGAGCATACAAATAAATTATTTTTATCCACGCAAAAATAAATAATATCGGTTACATTTCTGGAAGACCTGTGATAGGATTATTTAAACTTTTGCAGCTGTCATTGAGAGACGCGTTGGAGAAGAAAGAGAGAATGCGGAGGTGCCAAACGTCTATATATAGAGAGAGAAAATGGAGAGAAGGGGGAAAAGAGAAAGATCGAGGAAGAAAAAGTGATATATGAAAGAGAGGACTGAAAAATGTAATATTTTGAAACCTAAAGATGATTTGTTTAAGAGAAAGATTCTCATGATTGTGTGGTTGTTGTGGCGATGATAATTCTCTTTATGAATGCAGACAGACGTAGAGAGAGAGAGAGAGTGACAGCGCCGGCGAAGGAAGATAGTAGACGCTATCAAATGACGTAATAGAGAGAAATTGAAAGGAAGGGAGGAGAGAGAGTGACAGCGCTGGCG
>NW_021835079.1:32500-43109 GCF_006345805.1 Octopus sinensis | reverse complement strand
TGTGTGTGTGTGTGGTGTGTGTGTGTGTGTGTGTGTGGTGTGTGTGTGTGTGGTGTGTGTGTTGTGTGTGTTGTGGCGCGCGTGTATTTCTGTGTCTCTGTTTGTCCCCTCACGATCACTTGACAACTCAACCGATGTTGGTGTATTTACGTCCCGGTTGCTTAGCACTTCGGCAAAAGATTATCATAGGATAAGTACTAGGCTTACAAAGGAGGAATCCTGTGGCAGATTTGCTCGACTAAAGCGGGTGCTGCAGCATGGCCACAGTCAACTGACTGAAACAAGAGAATAATATATATTTATCTATCAGCTAATCTGTATTTCTGTCTTCATCTTTTACATACATATATGTATATATATATATGTATATATATATGCATGTATGTATGTATGTATGTATGTATGTATGTATGTATGTATGTATGTATGTATGTATTTATTTATGTATGTATGTATAAGTATATTTATATATATATACATATACACTTACATACCTACACACGTATATATATATATATATACACACACACTTACATATACACACACGGGTGTGTATATATATGTATATATGTATGTATGTACATATTTATATACATATATACACATGCTTTTATACGCATATACACATACCTATATATATATATATATATATATATATATATATATATATATATATATATATATATATATATATATATATCTATATATGCACGTGTGTGGTTGTTTGTATATGTGTGTACACATGTGATGTTTGTGTTCAACCGTACATTTTATAAGGTGACTACGTGTACACATAATGTGAACAAGAACAAACAGCGCCCATAATTTTTTTCATTACCTTTTCTTTTCCTTTTGGTCTTTCTCTGCTTCTTACAAAGAACAGTTTTTTTAGCCAATATAACAACCAACAAAAATTTCTCTGAGTCCTTAACCATTCCTTCACTTTTTTTTTGTTTTTTGCCTTTCTGTTTTCTAATTCCCTCTTGAGTATTCCAACACCAATATTTTTGTTTTTATTACCTGTCGTTGTCATTTCGACTCTTTCTATTTTCTCACCTTTACTCCTTACTTTTCCTTTTATCACGTTCCTTTTATTCTTTCTTAGAATGCCGCTTTTCCTTATCTTTCTGTTCTCCCTCTCTGACCTCATATTCATTCTCTTTTTTTCTTCCCTATTCTTTCCCTCCATTTCTTCCCCCATCTCTCTCTCTCTCTGTTTCTCTATATCTTTGCCTCTCTCTCTCTGTCTGCACCCCCTCTCTCATTATCTCCCTTTTTCCGTCTAACTTTTTCACTTTCCCCATACAAATTCTTCTTGTACTCCTGTTTCCTTGAAAGACCATATCTGTCTCCTTACTTAACTTGATAAGTGTATGTTCAAATAATATACAATTCATCGTGCTTAAGAATGTTTTCACTGCTTACTCCCTCTCTTCCAAGTTATCATGAAACCTATCGCTTTTCTTTTGAAGGGTGTGATACGGGTATGAAAATAAAAATTTATTTACAAACATCTTCAGCTACAGAAATGAGTAAAGATTTAAAAAGTACATGTATACAAGTGGGAATCAAAACTGGGTCGTAAATAAAATGTTCACACAGTATTTCAATTTAATATCTTTACTCACTTGTATTTCACAACTCAACGCTCTAACTATATGTAGCACATGGGTTCTTCTCTCTGCGTCGACAGCTCTGGTCCACACATTTAATTTCAAACGTGACATTTGCGTTTAACTACGATGTCTTGTTATAAAAGAGAAAAGAAAAGAGTGTGGAGCTTCTCGTCAAGATATATCGATCCCTGCAAATAACTAAAAACAACTAAATAAATAACTAAATACTATAAAGACCAACATCATGCAATATGGCAAATAGTAGCCTGTTTCTTATTTCTTTATTACCCACAAGGGGCAACAGAGACGAAATACCTATTTCTTAACTAGTACTTAATTTATCGACTCCGAAAGGATAAAGGCAAAGGCGACCTCGGCGGAATTTGAACTCAGAACGTAACGGCAGACGAAATACCTATTTCGCTATTACCCACGAGGGGCTAAACATAGAGAGGACAAACAAGGACAGACAAACGGATTAAGTCGATTATATCGACCCCAGTGCGTGACTGGTACTTATTTAATCGACCCCGAAAGAATGAAAGGCAAAGTCAACTTCGGCGGAATTTGAACTCAGAACGTAACGGCAGACGAAATACCTATTTCTTTATTACCCACGAGGGGCTAAACATAGAGAGGCCAAACAAGGACAGACAAATGTATTAAGTCGATTATATCGACCCCAGTGCGTGACTGGTACTTATTTAATCGACCCCGAAAGAATGAATGGCAAAGTCGACTTCGGCGGAATTTGAACTCAGAACGTAACGGCAGACGAAATACGGCTACGCATTTCGCCCGGCGTGCTAACGTTTCTGCCAGCTCACCGCCTTAGCATCCTGTTTCTATTAACCATTTTATCTGCGGCAGATGCGTTCTCAGTAAAGTAATGCATTTTCTGAGATTGAAGGATGTCACAGATTTAGTAACACCTGCTTAAATTCTATAAAGCCATTGCCTTTAATCACTTTTATTTGTCGGAATTATAAACGAATATATATATATCGGAAAGTTTCGTTTTGTTAAAATGTTCTTTGTTTTCCCTGCCATACGAAAGTGAAGATAATGTTCTATACATATTCTCTAGATGTGTTAGAAAATGAAGCCAAATTTCTGTCGGTCAAGTCACACACAAACATCTCGAAAAATGAGATACAAATTGAAAGAAGTGCTAAATATATTGTTATCTCGGAAAATAACATTGGTCATGGCTAAGATTTTTTGTAACAAAGATCTCTTCCATGAAGCTGATTTGGGACTAAACATCATCGTCATCGTCATCATCATCGTCGTCGTCGTCATCATCATCACCAAGAAGTAGAAGAACAACAACAACATCATCAACATCAATAGTTTCAACATCCTCTATCTCCATCATGAATATCTTAGTTGGCAGGCACCCTGTAAATTAATCGGGAAAGCGATCAGCCTGGAAGCGATAGACAGTTTTGTGGCTTTAAACATTGTTTTGGCTAGAGGTGATCAGAGGATGAAGTAATAACGCGACACATTTAACACTTCCTGGCTAATTAGTTGCAAACCCTTACGTTACGGGCTCTAATCCAACCGAAGTTGGTCGAATTTAACATTCCCTCTATCAGGTTTGATTAAAGTAATTTTGCATTTTACCAACTGCAGGTATAGTTTGAGAGATTTGAATTCGGCTTCTGATTAATCTTGCAACCAAATAAAGACCAGCTTGCTATGTCAGTGGTGCTGAATGTAGTATTAGTTGCAAAATGAATGGAGTTAAATAAAGGCAGCGAGCTGGCAGGATCGTTAGCACTCCGTGCAAAACGCACAGCAGCGTTTCGTCTATCTGTACGTTCTGAGTTCAAATTCAGTCGAGGTCGATTTAGCCTTTCATATTTTCAAGGTCGATGGAATATGAGTGCCAGTTGAGCACTGGAATCGATGTAATCGACTGGACTCCTTCCTGGTACTTAAAGCAGAAAAAAATACAAGTGGAGTAAAGGCTGGCACGCCGGGAAATGCGTAGCAGCATTTCGTCCGTCTTCACGTTCTGAGTTCAAAAGTCCGCCGAGGTCAACTTTGCCGTTCATCCCGTCGGATTCGATACTATTTAGTTCCAGTTTTCGCACTGCAGTCGATGTAATCAGCTTATTCCCACCCTGAACTTGCTAAGTTTATGCCAAATTTTGGAACTAATATTAGTGGAGTTATAGTTGGTGTAGTTTAACTAAAGATCAACTCTGAATTAGCGGAAATGTGATTAATTTTTCCGGCCGTGAGAGTCCCAAATATTGAGGTATATCTATGACTACTTTCTATTGTAGTTGCAGGTAAGACTGTCCGATTAAGATGTAAGCTTAGTATTAGATTTTAATATACGCCGGAATCATTTCAGCAATTGTATGTGAATATTCTTTTTGACCAGGCGACTGTATGAATTCCAACATTTGATTCCGACAATTACTAAAATGTTTAGATGATAATCACAACAGAATCTAAATGTTGTTGTCCGTACCAGCTTAATTTTCCGAAGAATATTCGCTTAAATCGCTTCACACCATTTGAAAAATTGATATAACACACACACTCACATATGTAGCTACACACACACACACACAATGCATACTTAGTAATACACACCACACTCACAGGTCTATGTGGTGTGTTGCTTATCTGTCGTCGATTTCGATATTTGAGCGACGCACTATTTGTTCTATTAAATGGATGACCTACTCATTGAATTTGCCTATTACACAGTGTACCCATGGCAATGTCCATATCATCCCATTTCATAAAATACAAACCAGAATATATCTTAACAGAATATATCTAGCACCAACATTAGCATTGTCCACATTTTGACTTAGGCTGTCTTACAAATCAAACCAGGGTTAGCTATAAATATTCTTGTAAGAATCACAGCACACAACACTGCCCTATAACCGTTAGCAAATCTATATATACAAAGAAGCTTGATTAGTCATAAGAAGACATTTAACGAACACAAATTGTGGCATGATTATGACGCATGTGATGTATAAACACCTATAAAAGTTTACTCCTGAAGTTCTACTTTACATACATGCTTAATGGAATCCAGACAATAACAAACTTCATTTATCAAACCAGAAAAACTGTCTCCACCCATACCCTATAAACATACACATTATATATCACAGCCCTGAACAACCACTTTTCTTATCTGCTTATCTTCAATCCGCCCATAAAAGAACACTCTGCTAACAAGACTACATATAATGATTGATAACCAAACGAAACCACAGTCTGATGAAGGCTAAAAATGTGAGGCTTCGAAGTCATTGTCAACTCTTTACTTTGTAAAAAAAAATCACGTACGTGAGTATGCGTGTGTGTGCATATATGTATGTACACACACACACACACACACACACACACACACACATAAACATGTATATACATATACATATACACAGACATACACACACGCATATATATATATATACATATGTACACACACATATATATATACGCATATATATACACACACATATATATACGTACATATATATTATATATATATAGATATAGATAGATAGATAGATAGATAGATAGATACAAACATACATACATACATGCATACATATATGTATGAATGCATTTTTATGCATATGTATGCATGCATATTTGTATGTACGTCTATGGCATTTTGGCATTTCTTGCATGAATGCATAATTAAGATATATAAATGAATGCAAATCACAAATCCGATTTCAAAATAAATCTTGCATTTTTGCGAGAGACAGCTGGAACCAGAGTGCATACAAGCTTTGTGAGCCCTATTTCAATTATATATTTTTGATTTTTATAATTGCTTGATCTGGCTTAAGTACCAGGAGTCGCCGTTTCATACTTACATGCATGCATACATACATACATACATACATACATATATATCTTCTCTCTCTCTCTCTCTCTCTATATATATATATATATATATATATATATATATATATATATGTGTGTGTACATATATACATATGTATGTATGTATGTGCTCACACGTAACCCAATATGTACGCATCTACGCATTCGTGTTTATATGTATTTATCTCTGCCATAGTTGCGTATTTATGAATAAAAATTTTGTTTTAATCGATGATAAAAAAAAATAGAATGCTACGTAGAATCAAAGGAAGTTTCTTTCTATCTTGTATTCTTCAAATTTTACTGCAGACTTAACTCATCACTTTTTCCACCATGTTCTTCGCCCTCGCACACACACACACACACACACACCTTATCTTCCTATTATTTTTATCTACATGCCCTGAATTCTTCCCTCGTTTCCTTATATATATATATATATATATATATATATATATATATATATATATATATATATATATTGTATATCAAGTTATAGTTTTGTCTTCGTTCCTATGTTTCCTCCTTCACCTTTTCATATGCTTCTTTTTTATATATATATATTTCGTATTAACAACTCTTTTTCTTTTATCATTATTTAAAGATTTACCATTCTCTGTCCATTGTCCACATTCTGTCTATCAGTCTGTCTGTATGTCTAACTCTCTGGCAAGGCGCCTATCTCTTTTCTCTTCCTCACCTTTTGTCCTTCCTTTCTCTCTTTTGTTTTCTGTCTCTGTTTCTCTCAGTCTCTCTCTATTTATTAAATATTATACGTCCCTTTTTTCCCCAGAGTTTCTATTACGACCCATCTCTCTCTCCTTTCACTTCCTTTTTATTTCCTTCTCACTTTTTCCGTCTCTTTTTATATGTTGTCCTACTCGATGTTTCTGTCTTTTCTCTCTTTTTAGTTTCTCTTTCCATTCATCCCTGCATTTCACAATCAATCTCTCTTTATGCTTTACATTTTCTTGCTCTTTCTTTCACTCTGGATATCTCACATCTCTTTCTTTCTATAACTACTTCTTTCTCTCCTGCCCCAATACATCTCCCTCTCTTTCTCTACTTATCTCTGGCGGTATTCATTCTCATCGTTTGAAAATGTCCCTACCTATCTTTGTCTTCCTAGTAGCCTATCACTCTCTCTTCCGGTGTATATAATTCTCTCCCTATATCTATTTATCTGCATCTCTCCGTCTCTCCCTGTCTCTCTCTGTCTCTGTCTCTCTGTCTCCGTCTCTGTCCCTCTGTCTCTCTCTCTCTATATATATATCTCAATGTCTCACTTTCCCTTCTTCACCTCACTGTCTTAATCCGACATTTTCGTTTTAGCCATCTTCCTGTGTCTCTTTATCTCTCTCCTCTGTCTGTCTCTGTCTCTCTCTCTGTTTTTCTCACCCTCTCTCTGTTTCTGTCTTCCTATCTCTTTATCTCTTCCATCTCTTGTCCAACAACATCCAACGAACACAGAAAAAGAGAAAAAAAAAAAGGAAAAGGCAACTACACCAGCACAACATCACCAACACCAACGCCAAGACAACCACCAACTTCCACCCACACGATCACCACTATCACCCACACACTAGCGGCTGAACGAACGAACAACAACAACAACAATAGCACAGCGGCAACAACAACAACAACAAACAAAACACAAGCAACAATAACGAGGCAGCACTAAAGCCAGTTGTAGAAATAGCACAGAAACAGTAGCAGCAGCAGCAGCAGCGGCAGTGGCAGGAGATGCATAGACAAACCCTCCCCCATTCACAAATCCTTCCGCAGGGTCCACTCACCCCTACCCTCAACTAAACATATACCGACCTCGCCGATACACGACCCCCGGCGACACCGACCTCACGCAATCAACCCAGCCAATATTGTATAACTAGCATCAGTTAATGAACAAAGCGCCCAGAGCAGGCCACACGTATTTTTTTATTATTTTATTTTTGCTTCCCTTTTTTTTTTTCGGTTACCATTCCTACCTCACTTATGTTCTTACCCTTTCCATTTTCCCCCTTATTTTATCCCTACTCTCTCTCTCACTCTCTGACTCTTTTATGCTTTATCCAAATCTCTCCCTCTCCCCCATTCTCTCTTTCTCTCTCTCTCTCATACCCTCTCCTACTCTTTAATCTCTCTATATGTCCTCCTAGGTCTCACACAACCTATGTTTTTTTTTGTTTTATATTTACTGTGTTATTTAGTGGGTTTTTTTTTATTTTCGTGTGTATAACGCTTCCCTTTCCTCTCCCTCATATAAATACATTCTCTGTCTCTTTGTTTCTGTCGCTTTGACTAATGTAGTTACATACATATCTATGTAGACATAACACACACACACGCACACATACACACACATAATCACACACACACACCACACACATATATATAACCATATATATGCATACATGCATTTGTGCGTTTATACATTTATGAATACATACATACACACATGCATACATTCATGCATTCATATGTATATATATATATATGTATATTGTGGGATGTATGTATATATATATATGTGTGTGTGTATGTGCAGGTATATTTGCATACGACTAATATATTCCCATATTAACATACATTCATAAATATATATGCATGCATGTGTGTGGTGTGAGGGTCTGTGCGTGTATGTGTGTGTTTGTGCATGTGTGTTTGTGCATGTGTGTGTGTGTGTACGTGCGTGTGTGTGTGTGTGTGTGTATAAGCATAAATGCATCGGCGCACATACGTTTTTCTCAATTTTCTCAGACGCACACCAAGAGACATTTTACACGGATACAAGAACGTACGTGTACTCCACTCATATACACTCATTCACACACACACTCATATACACATGCACATACACATACACGCGCGCGCGCACAAATGCATAAACTTCGGCGAAGACATAAAAACTCAGAAACAATCTTCCCTAAATTATATATAAGTACGTATAGATGCCTGCCTCACACATGCATAGTTCCTACCTACCTACTTTTGGTCGTTTATACATACATATGTATATATACATATATATACACACATATATATATATATATAGATACATACATATATATATATATAATAAAACGTACATATACATATATACATACATATATATATGTATATATATATATATATATTATATATATATATATATATATATATATATATATATATATATATATATATATATATATATATATATATAATTTACAGTGAGGCTCGCTTAATTTTAAGCGTGGCTGGATTCTTATAGATTAGGGTCGATGTGATTGTATCGACCTGCCTTTATTTTATTAAAGAAACCACGTCTGTCGAACGTAAAGAGCATGGCATGTGAACAGTAGCAGGGTGGTATAGGTTTGTGAGCGAGTGGTATAAACGCTGTTGCTGTTGTTGTAGTTGTACTTACTTGCGGTGGTGGTGGTGGTGGAAGTTGTTGTTTTTTTCTAGAGATAATGGTGTTGGGTAGAGATGATTATAAATGATGTGGTGGTTTTAGAGGAGAGGAGATATATTTAAGTTCAGCTATTGTTGTGGTGTTAGTGGTAGTGGTGTTGGATGATGTTGTGCTGGTAGTAGTGGTGATGGTGGTAGTGACATTGGAGTTAGTGGGTTAGTGGTAGAGGTGGTTGTGTCTGTTGTGCTAGTGATAGTGGTAGTCGTGGTGATTGTAGTGTTGGTGATAGTATTGTTGTCGGTAATGGTGTTGGTTACAGTGGTGTTGGTTACAGTGGTGTTGATGGTGGTAGTGATGGTAGTACCGGTGTGGTTGGCAGTGACGTGGGTGGTAGTGGTGCTGGTGACAGTGGTGGTAGTACCAGTGTGGTTGGCAGTGAGGTGGGCGGTAGTGGTGTTGGTAGTGATGATAGTGGCAGTGGTGTTGGTGTTAGTGGCGTTGATGGCAGTGGTAGTGGTGGTAATGGTGTTAGTGGTTAATGTGCTGGTGGTAGTTGCTTTGATTGTAGTATTGTTGGTGGTAGTGACGTTGTGGCAAGTCCCGTCTTTGCTTGTTCTGTGAAATTGTGTAGATCATGCTATTAAATCAAAGCACGACGAGTTTTGATTTAAAGGTGTATAGTGCAAGAAACAGACAAGATTCTTTCTCTAACATTTTGCAGAGTTCAAGTTAGGAATTTTGAAAGAAATATATATAAAATAAGTTTGTACACACAGAATGGCTACGGGGGTTCACTAGAATAAAATAGTAAACAAATCGATCATAGGTAAAAATTTTAAAAAATAGTTGAGATTCACTAGTCCAGAGTGTGTAAAACAGGTCGAGCGACCAGCTAGAGCTACCCTATCATATTAGTGATGCTGATAGTAGTGGTGGGTTTCCGGTGGTGATGGTGATAGACGAGTTGTAATTGTTGTGGTTGTTGTTACTGTTGTTGCTGCTGTTGCTGTTGCTGTTGAGCGAACAGTCTTCGACCCAGAGCTCGCAAGATGGGAGAAGTCTGAAACGTGGTCCTTTGCTATTTGTAAGACCCGCAGAAGAGAAAGCAGGCCAGCCCCCGACACCGAGAGCATCGACGGATGGATGAATGCACATCCAGGGTCAGCGGTTGCATAGGAAGTCGGGGACAAGAAACAGGAAGAAAGAGTGAGAGAAAGTTGGGGCGAAAAAGTACAACAGGGGTCGCCCCACCCCGCCGGAACCTCGTGGAGCTTTGGGCCATTGCGCCTCCTGTTGTTGCTGCTCTTGTTGTTCACTTCAAGATCATCTTTGATCAGGCAGATATATAATCAAATTCATTCAGGCTGCGACCACCCAATATTCTTACTGGTATTTATATTTACGTTGTTCAATGAACGCTGATACGAATGTATGATAAAAAAAATTTGCAATAATCTCAGGTCAAGTAAATTATAGAGTGAAATTTAATAGAAAGAAACTGTTTGAAAGCCTGGTGGATGAACTATTTTCGCTCTACCATAATAGAATTAATACCCTACCCGATCGCACATCGCTACTCAATCATAAGGTTCCTTTTCGGGGGTTCACTGTTACAAGTTTTGGGGCTATATTTTCGGTCAGACACAACATATATTTCCTTCTACTTATTTCGGAGACCAGGAAAATGTCATGGACACCATGGATTTTTGCCTGCTAT
>NW_021835079.1:17500-22500 GCF_006345805.1 Octopus sinensis | reverse complement strand
TTAAGTACATCAATAAATTGATTAATGAAGTCGCCTATATAAGGTATATTTTTTTAATTTTTGTATCTTATTTGTTTCAGTCGTTAGATGGCTCTCATGTTCGATCACTGCATTGAAGGATTTACTCGAATAAATCAGTCCTCGGTGGAAACGTTAAGCCCGCTATCTATTTTTTCTTAAGCTAGGAACAAGCCACGAAATTTTGTGGGAGGGGGGGAGACAGTCGATTAGATCGAACCCAGTATTCAACTGGTACTTAGTTTATCGACCCCAAAAGGATGAAAGGCAAAGTCGACCTCGGGGGAATTTCAACTCAGAACGTAAAGACAGACGATATACCACTAAGCTTTTCGCCCGGCGCGCTAACGTTTCTTATTTCATTATTGACCACAGTGGGCTACACACAGAGGGGACAAACCAGGACAGACAAAGGGGTTAAGTCGATTAGATCGACACCAGTGCGTAATTGGTGCTTAATTTATCGACCCCGAAAGGATGAAAGGCAATTCCGAGCTCAGAACGCAGCAGCGGACGAAATAGCGCAAAGCATTTCGCCCGGCGTGCTAACGATTCTGCCAACTCGCCGCCTTAAACCTGGCATTTATCCAATTGCTAATTTACACGGATGTAAACAAACTAAAACTAGTTGTAAAACCCCCGTGGTGAACAAGAACAAAACACACACACAAACACACACACACACACACACTCACACACACACACACACATACTCATGCACACATATACCCATATATATGAGTACATGTGTGAACTGAGCCTGATATTTTCGGGTTCGGTCCCACTGCGAGTTTTCTGCAATAACTCCGGCCCAGCAAAGATAGATAGAAAGATATATATGTTACGAAAAAAACAACAAAAGAAGAAGACAGGTGGTGTACAAAACAAACAGATGTATTAGTATAACGCTCAGGAATAGAAAAAGTCTCTTACGTTTCGAGCCTACGCTCTTCTACAGAAAGGGAGACAGAAAACAAGGAGAGAAAAAAAAATGTGTGTAGTGGCTAACGATCTATCATGGCCTATATATATATAGACATATATATATATTATATATATATATATAATATATATATATATATAAGAATAAATGTGTTATATATAAAGACGTGAAATACAGGAAGGGACAAACACGGAACACAGACAAATCATTCGAAGCCTTCAATCTTCAGTCAGACACCGAATCATCATAGCAAATTTCGGCTGTTCAATTCTGATATTTGCTCCAACTCGGCCAGCCCCAGAAAAAAACTAAGCTGTAAGCATTAGATTCTTGGTAGGAAGACAGGAATGTGAACGCACGAGACGGATGTAAATACGAGAGACGAAAACGAAATTGAAAACGGTAACGGTTAAACAAAATATAATATAACGGTGGTTGTCATAGATAGATAGATAGATAAATAGATAGATAGATAGATAGATAGATAGATAGATAGATAGATAGATAGATAGATAGATAGATAGATAGATAGATAGCTAGATAGATAGATAGATATGACTGGCTTCCACACGGCTTCCGCCAACCAAATGTACTGAAACATATGGCCTTTGTTGGCCTTTGCGTAAGGAAAATACTTTCCAAAGGTGCCTCTCGATGTTGTTGGACCTGAAACCACGTAAATGCAAAGTTAGCTGAAAATCAAAGCGACGAACTGGCAGAATAGTTAGCACGCTTGACGAAAAGCTTAGCGGTATTTCGCCTGTCGCTACATTCTGAGTTTAAATTCCACCAAGGTAGATTTTACCTTACATCATTTCGGGGTCGATAGATTAAGTATACTGGATTTGATATAATCGGCTAGCCCCCTCCCCAAAATTTCAGGCCTTGTGCCTGTAGCAGAAAAGATAATTACGCCTGAAAAAAAACAAAAACAAAAAAAAAAGGAGAAAAGAGTACAAAAAATACCAGTTTGTTACAGATTTAATCTCTGATAAAATCTGCAACAAACTGACCAGCGGACTAATTAAAGAACCAACAAACATTATAAGTAGCAGCAGGAGTTTTCTATTTGTATCAGAAACATAACTTTTTCAATAATATATAATTGTTAGGCGGCCAGCTGGCAGAATCGATAGCACGCCAGGAGACCGTGCAATAGGTTTCTAGGTTTCGTCCTTTCGGGGTCGATACAATTAACTTAGCCCCTACCCGTAATTGCTGGCTTTGTGTCAAAATTTGAGTTGTGTACACACACACATATATATGTGTATGTGTGTTTATGTGTGTGTATATGTAAATATAATATATATATATATATATATACTGTGCCGAACAAATGCTTCGTGGCATTTCTTCCGACTTTCCGCCGGGGTCAACCTCACCTTTCTTCCTTTTCGGGTCGATAAAATTATGATCAGTTGAACAGAGGGGTCGATGTATTCAACTTAAGGTCTCAGCCAAAATTGCTGGCCTTGTGCCAAAATTTGAAATCACTATCATCTTATATGGTATTAAGTACCAGCGGGGCATTGGGATCGGTGTTATCGACTTACCCTCTCCCTGAAATTACTGGCCTTGCGCCAGAATTTGAAATCAATATCTTATATGTTATTGCACACTTCAAGAATATGTTCATTACACACAACCTACATTTGTACCTTTTAGATATACGCAAGAATATCAATGTATATATTAGTTTCCGAGTATCTCATTTGGGACAAATTAGCCAGATCATGTGATTGGATACATTTACATGCATAAAATCTTTCAAGCAATCGCGGACACAAACATACACGCACACTTACGCATATGCATATGCATATATGTATGAAAGTATTTAAATTTCTTTTTCTTCTTTTCTTAGTTAGATATATGAGGACTGCATAATTAATATTTATTACTTCCCTTTAGTTAATATGTAAATATAGATAATAAACTGAAATGTAATAGCAATCGAAGTGTTACATGGAACTCGAATACACATCTATTTCCTAAATACCTGGGCGCAATAACGACTCTGTCGCAATCCTCTAAAAGTTATTTTTCATATGAACTTTCCATGTCAAAGATATTGCTATCTATACACACATTAGGTTGTGATCAGTTTTTTTTTGCGCCGCTTCTGTAATTCGCACAGTTTTGATCATCAATGATTATTTAACATGCCCTTTTTGTACTGAGATATCAAACACTGATTTGATTCATCCAGGGGTCTCTGCAGAAGGAACAAGTCAAAGGTATTGATAAAGACATCTGTCAATCGACCAACAATTGATCTCAAGAAGTTGCTTTGCAATAATGCTACCTCTGATAACCTTACGTGATTTCTTTCCGTGTAGGACTAGAGTAAAAAGTAAAGACACCCTTCAATCATGAATGACCATGGGATTGCAGCTAGAAAATTCCCCTCCGAGGTACAAGTCCGAGTAAGGTTGTTTACGGAAGACCAGCAGTCGTCCATGCATACCAGCTTCCTCTTTCCACGCCACCGATGTTGTCCAAAGGAAAGGCAAAACCGATACAGGCGACAATAAAACATCTGCGACACTATGAATGGGTAGTGTAGCAATTAATGAACTGCTCAAAGGTGGATGTGGTATACCTGGACTTTGCGAAGGCATTTGACAAGGGGACCATGGAAGGATATGCCACAAAATACGGAGATTCGGTACCGGTAAAGTCGGAGAGTGGTTACATGATTTTCTAAAGGACAGGAGCCAAACTGTAGCAGCCAGCAGAGCTTTCTCCACAAAGACACCAATAGTGAGTGGAGTGCCCCAAGTCACTGTGCTGGGGCCACTACTTTTTATGGTAGCCCTATCGGATATACCATCAGTGACAGAGGCAGTCATGCTTACCAGCTATGCCGAGGACACAAAAGTCGCGCAGTCAGTCAAGGAAACCTCTGATGCTACGTTCTTGCAGAAAGATCTAGATGCCATCTATACATGGACTGAGGATAACAACATGCAATTTAATGCAAGTAAATTCCAGGCCCTCCGCTACCAGTTAAGCACTGCTCAGTAATCACGACATCAGTACGTTGGCCAAGTGGAGCAACAATCCCAGAATCAAATACGGTGCGTGATCTTGGAATAGAAATGAGCAACAATGCCTCATTTCACACATATCAACAAAATGGTAGCAGCATCCAGAAGACTGGGCGGTTGGATTCTGAGAACCTTCCGGACAAGGGACCAAAAGACTATGATGACACTATGGAAGTCATTTATCCTCAGCCGACTGGACTACTGCTCTCAGCTATGGTCATCTTATACTACAAGGACAATAGCAAAGCTTGAAGCAGTCTAGCGACATTACACAAGGAAAATTGCATCAATGAAATGACTAAGCTACTGGGACAGATTGACAGAGCTACGACTCTATTCCCTGGAACAAAGGCAGGAGAGTTATGCAGTGATATATATATATGGAAGATACTGGAAGAACTAGTACCAAACTTAGGAATAAAAAGCTATACCAGACCACGAACAGGACGTCACTGTGCTTTCCTCCCTGTAGGGACTCCTTCATCTCGGGCAAGGACAATGTACTGCAATAGCTTGGGTTTCAAGGGCCCACAGCTGTTTAACTGTCTGTCGAAACATCTGAAGAACCTCCATCGAAATATCTGAAGACGTTTTCAAACGTGTACTTGACCACTGGCTTATCGAGATCCCGGATGAGCCAATATCTAGGCAGGAAACTCAAAAGTGAGCAGTAACATCGAACTCCATTCTTCACCAAAAGCCGCTCTGACCAACGTGGAGAGCGCAAAGATGATCACAATGGCGGTGCTGCAGCACGCACAAGGCTTTGGTCGGCACGAGGCTATAGTAGAAGACACAAATGTCCAAGGTGCCAGGCAGTGGGATTGAACCCGGAACTATGTGGTTGGTAAGCAAGCTGCTTACCACACAGCCACTCCTACACCCATGTACATACATATATATACCTACACATATATATATATATATACGTATACATATATATATACACAGACATATATATATATGTATATATATATATATATATGTTT
>NW_021835079.1:5000-10000 GCF_006345805.1 Octopus sinensis | reverse complement strand
CATAAGAATGGCATGCATGTTTATTTCGGAAAGCTCATCAATACATAAGAGTTGGTTACATTCAGAATCATATATGCATATATATATCTATATATATATATATATATATATATATATATATATTATATATATATATATGTATATACACTATCGTTTCCCTCTTCTCATCTGATTTCTTTCCTCATTCCTTTCTATAGAAGTGCGTCGGCTCAAAATGTCAAAGACGTCTTCCATTTTTCCTGAGCGTCAAACTAATATACCTTGTCCGTTTTCCCCTCACATATCCCTGTCTCTTGTTTTTTTAAAATCTTTATACCATGCCTTGAGCTATATATATATTTACATATTCATATGCACTAATATACCCACATACTAGAAACACACTTATAATATACATACATATGTGTGTGTTTGAGTGCGATTGTGTATATATATTATATATATATATATATATATATATATATAATATATATATATTATATATAGATATATATTATGATTGTATATGTAAAAGTCCGCCGACTATCGCGGGTGTTACATTCCAAAACCACCTGCAATAGGTGAACATCCGCAAAGTAGAAACCTTAGTGTGCTGTATACATACATACATATATATATTATTATTATTATTATTATTATTATTTTATTATTATTATTATTATTATTATTATTATTATTTGTATACATTTATTTTATTATAAATGCAAAACAACACCACGGAGGAATCGACGTAAATAATAAACCGCGATACGTGAACAGGAATATGGCGAGGGATTAGTGTGGTATATATATATTATATATATATATATATATATATATATATATATATAATATATATATGTATGTGTGTATGTATATATATTGAATGTGTGTGTACATATATACATACATAGATACATATATACATACACATACGTGCACACACACGCACACACACGCACGCACACTTATATATGCATCTATCAGTGGATGTTATATGTGAGAATATCTATGTGTCTCTGTGTTTATCTCTCTTACTTACGTCCACATCTATCAATCTATCAACATAGCCATCGTTGTCACCGTTATCACCACGGCCACCACATTCCTATTACAAACCTCCAGCTCTTTGCCATGCTAACCTGTACCTCTTCACATCAAAGCCCATTAAACCATAGCCATAATATATATATTTCCAACTAGCTTCATTATGTCGTGAAGTAGCTATATGTTAGCTCGTTTAAAAACACAAAGAGCAAGAGGAAAGCTAGTCGCAACTGGCTATTTTCTTGCTTATTTGAAACAACGGTCTACTATATCTTTTCTTTTGATTTGACCGCATACACGCGTCGACACAATTGCACACATTTTCGCAGATACTTGATCACGTGTTCATTCGTTGATTGTAACTCACAAAACATACGCACATGTCATACACACACACAAACGCACACATACATACATGCATACATACATACATACATACACACATACATACATACATACATACATACATACATACATACATACATACATATATATATATATATTATTGTGTCTGGGAAGAGTAATTTTCTTTCAGTACCCTATTACTTAACACACGCACCGGTTCGATTTCCACTCATTATTTACTTATTTTTGCAAAAATTTTCGTTGCGTTTTGCAACCCCTTCCAATACACGTTGACACTGTCCGCTCTCTCTCTTTCTCTCTCTCTATATATATAATCACAAACACAGGTATACACATGTGTGTGTATAGGTACCAAACACGTGCATATATGAACGAAGCTACATCTATTTATTTTTTAAAGCGTCGCATGTCAATCGTACGATACAGGAAAGTAAGTGATATCTTTGAACGCAGTATCGCCGTATTCGTATGTATGTATGTATGTATGTATGTATGTATTTATGTATATATGTATGTATGTACGTAAGTATGTATAGTACAATCTGACGGCTTTACAATAAACAAGAAGTGTAGAAATTTTCTAAATATTCCCGTCTTTCCAGCCAAATTGCCAAAGATATTTGGCAAAAAAATATATTTATACTCAAGCAATTTGGAAAGTCCTTTCTTTTTAAATTTTCGATTTTCAAAAACTGAATTTTGAATTTTTGCATTAAATTTTAAAATTAAATCTTACGATTTAAGTATCTGGACTATTGCTATAGTAACGGAACTAAGGCACGCAGTGTGAAGCCAATTGGCACAGATTGACCTTGAACTCTGTTGTGCACGCGCACTAAGTTTTAACATTCTAGCTCACTTCCGCTGTTTATAGCAGTGCTTAGAAGGAAGCTGTGTAGCGTGTTATCGTCGCAATGACCATGGCGGAGAAAGTTGTCATGGCGATACCTGCTCAGAGGCTTACGCAAAGTAGCAGAAAATGCATGGGTCGCATCCACATGTACGAGGCGTTCAGACGTTTCCAAGATGACCGAAAAAATGTCGATGGTGTCGAACGTTCTGGGAGACCCCCAACCAGCCAAACGGAGAAAAACGTCGCAGACGTGCATGCAACTGTGAGGGAAATCGTTGATCACCCACCGTGAGTTATCAGAGAATGTGCAGAAAAATTATGGTTCAGTTCAGTTCCTTATCACTGAAGATTTGGGTATGATACATGTGTCTGGCAAGTTTGTGCTAAAACTGCTTTTAGCTGATCAAAAAGACACTCGGGTTCCAGTTGCACAAGATCTCATTGATTGTGTCGAGAACGCTGAAAACATTTTGGAAACTTTGCGTAGGTCTCTGAACAGGTAACGCCAAGCTTTTGGTAAAATTTGATACAGATTCTCAGCTCAACTTCCTCTGTCATGTTCAAGGAGAAGATCACACGATACAAACGTTATTCCTAAGCACTGCTGTAAACAGCAGAATTGAGCTAGAAAGTTAAAACTTAATGTGCATGTTCAAGAAAATTGAAGGTCAATCTGTACTAAGCGGCTTTACTCTGCGTGCTTTAGCTTCGCTACAATGGCAACAGTCCAGATATTTATTGATCAGAATACGTATTTTTATTCCTACTATATATACTCGTACATGCAAAGATACTTATTCAATGAAACGGCCGTAATGAATTGACACCCGTACATCTTTGTTACTCATTTAAATTTTATTCGCCTCTCCTGGAATCAGAACTTCGGAAATTTTATAGAAAGTATTTTTGTATTGATATATAAAGTACATGTCTGAACAACAAAGAGCGGATCTTCTTTACTAAGTTGGGTCATATTATCTGCATACACTGCAAGAATATCAAGGGCAAAGTCTTCTCTACAGAATGTGTTATTAACCTGTTATTGCTTCGATGTGCAAATTATTTCGACCTAACAAGGTGCCTATTGGCGTTGAAAAATAGCAAGTAATTTTGGGGTTAAAAAACGCCTTTCGATTGAAGAAGTCGGAAGTCGCCGGATTTGCCTTCGACTTTTTATTATTCAAAAGGGTTTCTCAGTCCGATACTTACATGCTATCATTTACAGAATTTCATTTGGTCTGAGAACCGATTCTCAAAACGAATTATTTCAGAATCTCTCGAAACTTTATAAATTAATATGACGTTAAATATGTATGTGTGTGTGTTTAGAGAGAGGGATATAGATTGAGGGATAGAACGATACATAGAGACATATAGATAGATAGAGAGAGAGGGGGAAGAGAGGGAGAGAGAGACAGAGAGACAGAGAGAGTGAGAGACAGAGTGGGAGATAGATTGAGAGTGAAAGAAAAGAGCGTAAGAAGGAGAGAGAGAAAGAGAGAGAGGGACAGAGAGAGGATGAGAGAGGGATATGTGTGTTACGAAAGGTTTTTAGAAGCTTCCCAAACTTGATGACGTACAGATACACACATATGTATGTATGTATGTATGTATGTATGTATGTATGTATGTATGTATGTATGCATGCATGTATGTATATATATATATATATATATATATATATATATATATATATACACATATATATATACAGGGTATTCCACAATTAACTATCTATGAATTAACTATAGATAATTAACTCTGGGACACCCTATATGTATGCATGTATATATGTATGTTTGTATGTATGTATGTATGTATATATATATGTGTGTGTGTGCGTGTGTATATATGTATCTGTTTATGTATGCATAAATCTGACTGTCTCTTTATCTATCTGTGTGTGTGTGTGTGCGTGTGTTTTTGTAGGGGCCTGTTTTTTAACTGGAAACAGAAACACAGAGATGGTGGGATGACGACGGATAATGGAAGCGGGGAGGATATAAATATTATGTGTCAGATTAAAGTAATTCTCGACGTCTAAATGAGATCTCGGTCAAGTACAGTGTTACACCCCTGTCTACTTGGAATTAACTTTTTTCTCGTACCTCTTCTCTTCCACAACTGTCTTTTTGAACTCGCGTCACCCCCCTTTTCCACTGAGCACCTATATCATGGACCCACCGTCAACCCGAACCCCACTAACAAATTACCACCACTTTCAACGCCATTATTATTACTATAAACATAGCCAAAAATCTCGCTTACTTCTCCATCTGTACCTACCCCCAGCAGCCCGTTATCATCGCAGCGGTTATGTACCAGCGCCATCAGCAGTGTTACTAACAACAGCGCCAAAAATACCACCGTCTTCACATGCACCTACGGCTCCACCACCACCACCACCACAAACATCCAAAGAGAAAGAGAGAGAAAGAAAGAAAGAAAGAAAGAGAAAGAGAGAAGGGCTACGGAAGCGTTGCGCTCATGGAAACCTGACCGTAACTATGAGTTTCACCATCGTCCATTGATTTCTATGTAACAAGAATCCCAGTAGGATAATTGACTTTGCCTTATGGAACTCCACGTTACGGCAAGATTTCCTAGAGATATTACGCTTCTCAAACTTCATGACGCATATGTACTACAGCCCATACAACACCAACAACAGCGCGGGCACCATGATCCACCATAGCGTTTCAAGCCCTACCAATATCACTAGTACCTCCACCACTATCATCACTAACCACTAGCA